>NC_043713.1:73519653-73590023 GCF_006229205.1 Suricata suricatta
TCAGTCGGTTAAGCCTCCGGCTTCGGCTCAGGTCAGATCTCACGTTCGTGGGTTCGAGCCCCGCGTCGGGCTCTGTGCTGACAGATAGCTCAGAGCCTGGAGCCTGCTTCCGATTCTGTATCTCCCTCTCTCTGACCCTCCCCCTTTCATGCTCTGTCTCTCTCTGTATCAAAAATAAATAAAAAACATTAAAAAAATTAAAAAAAAATTAAAAAAAATTTCAAAGGGAAGAGAAAGTTGTTCTTAGTGCAAAGGCATTGACTCAGGTGGAGCCATATTCAGCAATTGCCAATGATTTCCTGTGGTTCAGCCTAATGTTACTCTGATTGTGCCCGGTGTTGTTCCGCAAGTATACCCTCTGCTGACCTTGGAAATGCTGAGACTGGATCCTCTTGAAATTCCTTTAAAAATAAAAAAGGAAAGACATTTCTGTCCTAGCAGAATACAAAGGAGAATGAGGAAGCTAGATACTCCCTTCTTTTCACACTCCTTACTTGAGAGAGGAGCTTTCGTGGTTATATACCCAGATGTTTTGTGGCTTATATATTTACAAATGAAGGCTGCATGCGAATTTTTAAATTGAGAACTGAAAGGGGGTGACAGTGATAAATGATCAAGCATAAGAATTTTGAACTGTCCTGTATTATATCTGGATTTATTTGAATGAGTACTTGATAAAATGAGGCCTCTGGGCTTTATCTCAATACTGGGTAGAACAGGTAAAAAACATTGATAATTCCAGTATCAACTGATGAAAGTAATAATCATTGAGATTTCTACTGAGAGCTCTAGGTTCATAACCACTCTGAGAAAGCACTAATCAAGCCAGAGCAATTTAGAACCTTATCAGTGGAATCTTGATATTTCATATCTATCCTTTGGACAAGTTTCTGATTTTTTTCCTCTTTGAGTACATCATATATCAATATTTCAGAAACTTTGTAATTAAAACCAAAATCTTTTAGACTCAAAATTCAAATACTTATTGGTAGAAATGACTTTTTATTTGATGTATATCATGTGTTCTGTGACCGGCTGAATTCTATCCTTAAGACAAATATCTAAAAGTTGAAATACTTTGCCAGAAAATATGAACTATTACTACATACATATTGCCATATTGTTTTCCAAAAGGGTTATAGCAATTATATGCTGGACAAATTTTAAACAAAATTCTATTTAATAAATATACCATGGAATCCGATCATACAGATGGCAAGGATTTCTCCGGTCAACCTTCTTATTTTACAAATAAGGAAACTGAAGCCCAACAAGGTGAAGTAACTTGACAAAGATTATACTACTAGTTAGTAACAGACTCTGGATTGGAGCCCAGTTCTTGACACTTATCTAATGCCTTACGTGTTTTATATTTTAATGCATTTCTGCAAAAGGTAAATCATGATGCCTTTGATTATACATTTAAATTGACCTCAAAAATAAAAATAAATAAATTGACCTCATTGAATAAGTGTGGAAGTGTTTTCTTCTGTTTCCTGGAAAAGATTATGCAAAATTTTGTTATTTCTTTGTGTAATGCACCAGTTAAGCCATCTAAAGTTGGGAAGTTTTCTTTGTGGGAAGATTGTTTTTGTTTTTCCCTACTTTGTTCACTACTTTTTTTTTTTAAGTATGGGTAAGGGCTTAAAATTTTTTTTCATCTTGATAAAATATACATAACCAAATTTACTATCTTTTAATTTTTTTAATATTTATTTTTGAGAGAAAGAGAGAGAATGATAGAGTGTGAGTGGGGGAGGGGCAGTGAGAGGGAGAACAGGCTCCAGGCTCTTGACCTGACAGTAGAGAGCCCAATGTGGGGCTCAAACTCATGAACCATGAGATCATGACCTGAGTGACGTCAGACGCTTAACTGACTGAGCCACCCACATGCCCCATAAGGAAATTTACTTCTTTAACCATTTTTAAGTTTAGCAGCAGATTTGAGGTTATTTTAACACCCATTATTGTACTTTAATTTTTATTGTTTTTTATGTTTTTTTGGTTTTTGTTTTTTAGAGAGAGACATACACAGAGCACGAGTAGGAAAGGGGGAGAAAGAGAGGGAGACACAGAATCCAAAGCAGACTCCAGGCTCTGAGTTGTCAGCACAGAGCCTTATGTGGGGCTCGAATGCACCAATCATGAGATCGTGACCAGGCACTGCCAATTATTGTACTTCTGTTATGGCTAATTTAGTATACGGGTGTGAAATGATACCTCATTGTGGCTTTGGTTGCATTTCTCTATTAACTCCGATTGGAATGTTGAAAAGATGTTGATCATCTTTTCATATGCTTATTGGCCATGTGCTTTTCTTCTTTGGTGAAATGTCTATTCAGATCTTTAGCCATTTTTAAATTGGGTTATTTTTGTTACACTGAGTTGTAACACTTCTTTAAATATTCTGGATATAAGTTCTCTCTCAGTCATAGGATTTGTAAATGTTTCCTCCCAGGCAGTCTCTGGCTTGCCTTTTCATTTTCTTAATACTGTCTTTCAAAGTATAAATGTCTTGGGGCACCTGGGTGGCACAGTCGGTTAAGCGTCTGACTTCAGCTCAGGTCCTGATCTTCTGGTTCATGGGTTTGAGCCCTGAATCAGGCTTTGTGTGTGCAGACAGCTCAGAGTCTGGAGCCTGCTTCAGATTTCATATCTGCCTCTCCCTTACTTGCTCACTCTCACGCTCTCTCTCTCTCTCTCAAAAATAAACATTAAAAAAAATCAAAGTGTAGGGGCGCCTGGGTGGCTCAGTCGGTTAAGCCTCCGGCTTCGGCTCAGGTCAGATCTCACGTTCGTGGGTTCGAGCCCCGCGTCAGGCTCTGTACTTACAGCTAACTCAGAGCCTGGAGCCTGCTTCTGGTTCTGTGTCTCCTTCTCTCTCTGACCCTCCCCCTCTCATGCTCTGTCTCTCTCTGTATCAAAAATAAATAAAACATTAAAAAAAAAATTTTTTTTAAATCAAAGTGTAAACTTTGATTGAAATCTTTAATTTTGATAAAGTGAACCCTACCAATTTTTTGTTTCATAGGTCATGTTTTTTGGATTTGTAGCAAAAAGTCTTTTCCTAATCCACAGACACAAAGAGTTCCTCATATTTCCTTTAAAAAGTTTTTTAGTTTTACTGCTTACATTTAAGTCCATAATTCACATGAGTTAGTTTTTCTGTGTGGCATGAAGTACAAATAAATTCATCTTATGAACATGGCTGTCCAGTTGTGCCAGCACCATTTGTTGAAAAGGCTGTCCTTCACCCCATCAAATTGCCTTGGCACCACTGTGAAAACACAGTTGACCATAAATGGAAAGATTTGTCACTGGATTCCCATTTCTGTACTTTGGTCTATAGGTCTTTTCTTAGGCCAGTACCACAGGTCTTGATTGCCATAAATTTTATGGTAAATGTTGAACTCCAGTAATGTAAGTCTTACAACTTAGTTCTTTTTCAAAATTCTAACTATTCTGTGTCTTTTGCATTTCCGTATAAATTTGTATTTAACTGGCCAATTTCTACCAAAACAGTCTGCTGCAGTTTTGTAGGTATTGTGGATCTACAGATCTGTTCTAGAAGAATGGCTGTCTTCATAATATTGAGTCTTCTAGTTCAGGACCTGAAATGTCTCTCCATTTATTTAGATCTTTAATTTTTCTTAGTGATGCTCTGTAATTTTCAGTGTACAAGGCTTGCACTTCTTTCGTTAAGTATTTCATTCTTTTGATGTTCCTAAGTATTCCTTTTTTCTTGGATTCATTGTTGGATTTTTCATTGCTAAGCGGGTAGAACTGCAGTTGACTTTTTGTGTATTGATGTGGTATCCTTTAGCTTTGATGAACTCATTTGTTAGTGCCAGTAGTTTTTTGTGTACAGACTCCTTAGGGTTTTCTACACACAGGATAACATGATTTGCAAATAAAGACAGTTTTGCCTCTTTGATTATTTTCATATCTGAATGCCTTTAATTTTTCCTCCTCCTCCTTTTTTCCCCTTCTCGTATAGGATAGAGCCTCCGGTACAGTGTTGAATAGAAAGTAACACATCCGTCTTTACCTTGTTCCTAATCTTAAGGGCCCTTAATTTTATATATGATATATTTTGTCATAAATATAGATCATATATGTAGGTACATAGATATGTATGTATATATATCATATATATGTATGTACCTATATGATATGTGTGTATTTAAAGAAGATACAGAATGAATTAGTACATATTCTTGTCACAAGAGCATGAGGACCAAGGTAGCTGGAAGACACACATGGCTTTTTAAAATTTATTTATTTTTATTTATTTTTGAGAGAAAGCAGACTCACATGTGCCTGCACACATGCAGGCAAGCAGAGGAGTGGCACGTGGAGACGGAGAGAATGAATTCCAAGCAGGCTCCACACTCTGCACTGAGCCTGATGTGGGGCTCATTCTCACAACTGTGAGATCATGACCGAAGTCAAAGTCAAATCAGGAGTCAGATGCTTAACCAACTAAGCCACCCAGGCACCCCTTGTCCTATATTTTTATGCTATTATTAAGATAATCACGTGGCTTTTGTCCATTCTATTAATATGGTATATTAATTTTTTTAAATGTTGAACCAACCTTGTATTCCTGTGGTAAATTCAACTGAGTCGAGGTATATAATCCTTTCTATATGTTGCTTGTATTTTGTTAAGATTTTTGGGTCTGTATTCATGAGGGATATTGGTCTGTACTTGTATCTTCTCATGACTTTGGTACCTGGAAAATATTGGCCTCATTGAATGAGATGGCAAGTGTGTCCTCTTATATTCCTTGAGAAGCTTGTGTGGAACTGTATTGTTTCTTCGTTAAGTATTTGATAGAGTTTATCTGCCTAAAGCCAGGCTTTTCCTTATGGGAAGATTTTTTTTGGTTTTGTTTTTTTCCTGGTTGGTTCACTAGTTTATTCCTCTCCCTCGTCCCCCACCTTTTTTTAAGTATTGGTAAGGTGGGTGGGTTTTTTTTTAACAGCTTTATTGAGATATACATAGCATAAAATTCTCCTATGTAAAGTGTACAATTCGGTGGTTTTAATATATTTACAAAGTTGTGCAATTATCACCAATTTTAGAGCAATTTTATTATCCCAAAGGAAACCTCGTACCTATTAGTAGTCAGTCATTACCCTTTGATCTCTCTCTTGCTCTAGGCAACCACTAATCTATTTTCTGACTCTTACATAGATATGCCTATCCTGGAAATTTCAATTTAAGTAGAATCATGCAGTACATGACCTTTTGTGACTGGCTTCTCTCACTTAGCATTATGTTTTAAAGTTTATTCATGTTGTAGCGTGTGTCAGTACTTCATTCTTTTTATTGCCTGATAATACTCTCTTTTGCTAATCCATGCTTCAGCTAATAGACATTTAGTTGTTTCCATTTGGGCTGCTATGAATATTCATGTACAAGTTTAAGTTTGTGTGGGAACATAAGTTTTCCTTTCTCTTGGATCCATACGTAAGACTGGAATTACTGGGTCATATGGCAACTAATTTTTTTAACATTTTGAGAAACTGCCACTCTTTTAAAGCAGCTGCGTCATTTTACATTCCTACCAGCAATGTATGAAGGCTCCAGTTTCTGTTATCTGTTCTGATTACAGATACGTATTCTGTTTTGGTGGATATGAAGCGTATTTTGCTGTGGTTTTGATATGCATTTCCTTAGTGACTCATGATGTTGAACATCTTTTCATGTACTTATTTACCATATGTGTGGCCTCTTTAGTGAAGTGTCTCTTCAAATCTTTGGCCCATTTTAAAATTACTTTGTCTTCTTATTGTTGTTTTGAGAGTTCTTTATATATTGTGGGTACAAGTCCTTTATCAGATAAATGCTTGCAAAGAGTTTCTCTTAGCCTGTGGGTTTGTCATTTCACTTTCTGTATGTTTACAATTTTTATATTTTCCTGATAGATTGAGATAAAATGTCACTCTTTAGCAACAATTTTTGTCCTAAAAGTCTTATATTGTCTGATGTTAGCTTATAACCATTTCAGCTCTCTTATGGTTGTGTGTGAGAAGATTTTTAATTACTGATTTTGTTTCTTAGAAGTCCACGTGGATTTTCTGTAAATTCTTGAATCAGTTTTGGTAATTTGTGTCTTTCTAGGTTTTGTTCATCTTTTCTAACTGATCTCATTTATTGGCATTAGCTTGTTCACATTGTTCATGTATAATTTTATTGGTCAGTAGTAATGTTCCCTCTTTCATTTTTTTTATTGTAGTCATTTTTATCTTTTGCCTTTTTTTGCTTGTCAGTCTAGCTGAAGGCTCTCAATTTTGTTGATCTTTACAAAGAAACAACTTTTGGTTTCATCAATTTTTCTTTTTTTTTTTTTTCTATTTTCTGATTTCATTGATTTCTACTCTAATTTTTATTATTTCCTTCCTCCTGCTTGCTGTGGGTTTAGTTTGTTGTTCTTTCCCTAGCTCCTTAAGGTAGAAGCTGAAGTTACTGATTTGAAACCTTTCTTCTTTTTTTTAAATTAGGCAATTAAAGCTGCAAATTCCCCTTTAAGCATTGCTTTAACTGCATCCCATACATTTTGTTGTGTTGTATTTTCATGTCATTCAATTAAAGATACTTTGTAATTTCCCTGGTGATTTTTTCTTTGACCCATGGGTTCTTTATAAGGGTGTTGGTTACTTTCCTACTATTTAGGGATATCTCAAAATTCTCTCTTTGAAAGGAATTTTAAGAGCCTACTTCCATTGTGGTCAGAAATACACTTTTTATGATTTCAGTCCTTTTAAATTTATTGAGACTTGTGTTACGGCCTAGCATATGATCTCTACTGAAGAATGTTCCATGTGCAATTGGAAAAATCAACCTTCAACAGAGGGTTGAGAGCAGGAAGTGCCATAATCTGGTTTGTGTTTTAGAAAGATTGCTCTGGATTCTCTATGAGAAATAGCTTGTTGGGTAAGGGGGGAAAGTGACACAAGGGAGGCAGGGAGACTTCACTAGAACAGACCAGAAACGATGAGGCTTTGAGGCTTTGTTTGCTTGTTTGTTTTTTAATGTTGATTTGGTTTTGAGAGAGAGAGAGAGAGGGAGAACAAGTGGGGGAAGGGCAGAGAGAAAGAGAGACCTAGAATCTGAAGCGGGCTCTAAGCCCTGAGCTGTCAGCACAGAGCCTAGCGCAGGGCTCAAACTCAAAAACCCTGAGATCATGACCTGAGCTGAAGTCGGATGCATAACAGACTGAGCCACCCAGGTGGCCCAAGAAATGATGACGGCTTTAACTAGGTTACTAGTGGTGGAGTGAGATGTCAGTGGGTTGAGGACATGATTGCTGATAGAATGGGTAGTGTGTGAGAGAGAGGAGGCAAAGGTTATGGCCTACACAACTGGATCCATTGATGAAGCCGTTTCTGAGATGGAAAGCTCTATCAGAGAAGCGGATTTTTCGTGGAAACTTGATCTACCAAGCAGATACAGTTTGTCAAGAGACTGATGTTGGTTTTAGTTTGGCTCTTCCCAAACTGTTTAATTTGGAGCAAATTAAACTTAACCTCTGCAGACCCCTATCTGGAAAATTGTTGCTTGATTAATTACAAATATTAGTATCATTTATAACAATAGTAGTGTCATATTAACTATGTTCTGACTGTATTGCTCTCTCTCTTTAAGCTTTCCAGAGGGAGTTGTAAGTATATTTCAGTAGTGCTTAAACCAAATATATTTTTACAATAAAATTTCACATCTCTAAGTATTTAATAAATAAGCAATAGTGTAACTACTGCTTTGGTAGATCAAAACTTGTTAAATATTAGCAGTTTCATGAAGTTCAACCTGATAGATTCTTTTTACTCATTGACCTAGGATCACGATGCAGGGGTTTTTATATACGCCTCTTCTCAAAAATATCTCTTTGTGGTAACAGAAGTGAAAATTGAAGTAGTGAGGTAAAATTAGTAGCAAAGTAAATTCCTGGATTTTTGTTTTCACATAAATGCAGGATAGCTGAAGAACTGACCTGTGACTGACTTCAGTACAGATTTCCTGATGAAAATATTTAAGGAGTTCTCTCTTGAGGCCTAGCCAGTTGGGTACCCTGTGGGTTCTGCTTGAATTTGAATAGAACTCTGTCTCTATTGCCTTCAGCTACTCAACCAAATATGTTCATACCTCCCTTTAAACCATAAAAATATATTGTTTGCTCATTTAAATTACCACATTTTATTATTTTTTTAATTTTATTTTAGAGAATGTGTGTGAGCTGGGGAGACGGGCAGAGGGAGAGAGAGAGAATCTTAAGCAGGGATCGACACAGGGCTCAATCCCACAATTCCATGGTCATGACCTGAGCCAAAATCAAGAGTTGGGTGCTCAGCCAACTGAGCCACCTAGGCGTCCCCACATTTTATTTATTTAAAGGTGTGAAGACATGGTGAATACATAAAATTTAGGATAACAGACTTGTGAATTGCACCGGTTATTTCCCACCAGGCTTTCATGTTTTTAAGAACTGAGGGAGATGGGGCGCCTGGGTGGCTCAGTCGGTTAAGCGCCGGCTTCGGCTCAGGTCATGATCTCTCGTTTCATGCGTCCGAGCCCCGCATCGGGCTCTGTGCTGACAGCTAGCTCAGAGCCTGGAGCCTGCTTCAGATTCTGTGTCTCCCTCTCTCTCTGACCCTCCCTGCTTACGCTGTCTCTGTCTGTCTCTCAAAAATAAATATAAAACATTAAAAAAATTAAAAAAAAAAAAGAACTGAGGGGGTAACTATACCGCAAAAAAAATAGATTCTAAAAGTGAAAATAAATCCTCACTTTAGGAAGCTGAGTCTGCTGGAGTTCCTGACTACTTCAACTGACACCTGTCTCTCCTTAGTCTTTCCAGCTACTCAGAAAAAAATAGCATAATTACTCACCTAATCAGTATGTCCCTGAAGAGTTTGACAAACTATAGAAGAGCAATAACAGAAGGAGAGAGAGAGAGAACAAACTTCTAACTGCAGCCCATCACTGGTAAGAAAGACACTTGAGTTCTGTCCCATAAGGAATGATAGACCGAAAAATAACAAGTTTGAGATAGATCTAAAAAAATCAAAAGGGAGACATACTTTTTATCCTCTCTTTCTAAATAGAAAGATAATTATATATCTATCTATCTATCTATCTATATATATATATATATATATATATATAAGGTTGCTATATGAAGGAGTAATGAAATTTTTATAACGGCAGGGTTATAGGGTTATAACTATCTTTTTAAAGACCGGAACTTCCCTGTGCTTTCTTTAAAAAAATTTTTTTTTTAATGTTTATTTATTTTTGAGAGGGAGAGAGACAGAGCGTGAGCAAGGGAGGGGCAGAGGGAGGGAAAAATAAACCTTGAAGCAGGCTCCAGGCTCTGAGTTTTCAGCACAGAGCCCAGTGCGGGGCTCAGTCCCACAAACTGTGAGATCATGACCTGAGCCAAAGTCAGACCCTTAACCCACTGAGCCACCCAGGTGCCCCGTACCAGTGCTTTTTTTTAATGGCAAGGGCAGTTTATTTGCTTATATCCTAACCTAGTCTAGGAAGACAATGTCATCAAGTTAATGAGACTGCAGAGATAATAAATGTATTTTCTATGATTGTGTTGCCCTTCAAACTAAATATGTATAATTATAACATTGGGTTAAAAAAAACAAGTCCCAGAGCGCCTGGGTGGC
Organism: Suricata suricatta; assembly: GCF_006229205.1. Lineage (NCBI taxonomy): Eukaryota > Metazoa > Chordata > Mammalia > Carnivora > Herpestidae > Suricata > Suricata suricatta. Next base: position 73,529,337 of record NC_043713.1, read on the forward strand.
TCAGTCGGTTAAGCGTCCGGCTTCGGCTCAGGTCATGATCTCACAGTTTGTGGGTTTGAGCCCTGCATCCAGCTCTGTGCTGACAGCTAGCTCAGAGCCTGGAGCCTGCTTCAGATTCTGTATCTCCCTCTCTCTCCGACCCTTCCCTGCTCGCGCTGTCTCTCAAAAATAAATAAAAAACATTAAAAAAATTAAAAAATAAAAAGTCCCACCATGGTTGACAGTGTCAGGATGTGTGTTTATCACACTGGTGTATGATGTGTTACCTTCTGAGCTGCTCTTCTTGCCATCTCATAACCTGTCCTACTTTAAGAAAACATCATATCCAGAAATCTTACTAGGTAATGTGCCCTGCCAGATAGGCTGAGGGGTGCCAAGGGTAACCCTGACCAAGCACCTGATTCTAATATTAGGATTATCAAAAAACATTGTATTCTTCAAGTAAAATATTAAGATAAAAATTCCAGTTTTCTTCTCCAGTATTCACAGTGTACTCTGTGATCATAATTCAAATGAATGAACAAATGTAACTCAGTAAATATGATCTCGGCTTCATTTTGCTTCCTGCAATTGTCTATTTTTGCTCTGCCCTGTTCAAAAGGATTTCAGACCATTCACTAAGTTTTCCAAGTTGTGATGAGATAAGGTAAATTAAAATGGGGCCAAAGAAAAGAAAAAGTATGGGTGGAGACGGAGAGCCAGAAATAATTCTAACAATGCAAACCATATTGGCCAACACCTTTACTACTGCTTGTCCACAGATACCACAGTAAGCTTTCTAGCAGCCAACTTTAGGGAGAAAAAAGACATTATAAACTTCACAGTGCCTTGGATAAAAAGAACCCAGTGCAGGTGAATTGCATCTGTTCTTGGTCTTAGGATCAGGCAGACCTTTATCCTGAAAGGCCCTCAAAAAGAGGATGCAGCTTTGACTTTTGTAGCATTTCATAGTAAGCACTCAAATGTGTGTTGACTGAATTATAGAGCTCTTAAATATAAGCTAGTGGCATTTCATGAAAATACATTTCAGCAATGGTAATTTTGCCAAAAGTAGAGGCACACAGCCAGCAGCAGAAAGTGGTGGCCCGGACTGGTAGCTTACACTGGCCTAATACTGTGTTTTAGAATATCTAGAGGAACGAAGGGGTTGTTAGGGCTTCCACTGATTACTCCTGAATATTGATCTCTTGATAAATGTTGGCAACAGTCTAGACATGTAGTCTGTGCCAGCTGAATACAGACCTCTTTGTCTTAACAGTGCTCACAGCACATTTGTATTTTCTCCAGAACAAGGAGCCTAAAAAGGCCTAATGATAAGCCCATCTTTCCCCTTGTGCTGGGCAAGTAGTGAAGGCTCCCACAGGCCTAGGATTTTGCTCAGAAAATCCTGTATAATCCAGTCCAGTACACAAAGACCTGAGTAGTTGATTTTCTAAAGTTCTGTTCCTTACAGCTGAGTCAATTTTAGTCTGGAAAATTTCAGAGCAAATACGACCAGATCTCCACCTCAGCCAAAATAAAATCTTTTTAAAGCTCTCAGAGAATTATTAAACCACTTCCTGATGTAGTTAGTGTCTGTGACATATTGGTTGTACATCAACGTGACCCCAAAAAGGCACATTTAGGATGTATACTTATACACTAAATTGAAGATTGTTGATGAGTTCTGACAATTAACTGGCAGACTCAGCTGTCAGTTGAACCCCACCCAATTCAAGATAAAACCATATCATCTGCTTGTAAAAGGTTGCTTGTCTAAATATTTCTCTGTAATAAGGCAGGATATATGCAGTCCGTCCAAAATTGATAGTGGATCAAGTTAACTCAAGGAGAAATATTGTGTAGTTATTATTTTTTTTAATGAGAAGCAGCAGTGTGTATTGATGTAAAAGGATGTCCTTGGTGTACTATTGAATGAAAAGTTAATTTGTTAAGTAATATTAATCCTCATTTTTAAAAAAAGCAATTTTATACCAAATGCATATGTCTCTAGATAGAGATTATGGGAGTCCATTTTTTTGTACCTTTCTGTTGTTTGACTTTTTTTGGTATCATATATATTGCTTTTTTTCAGAGAAGTAGATGTTCGCGTGTTTTGAAAGGGAAGGTAACATAGAGCCAAGGGAGAGTGCACGGAGAGAACCATGGCTTCCTTACCACATGGGGAGAGTGACGGAGCGTCTTTGTGTTAGTTTGCTACAGGGGCCGTAACAAAGCACCACGGACCAGGTGACTTAGAAAACAGAAGTTTGTTTCTGGAGGCTAGAAGTCCAAGATCAAGGTGTCAACAGAGTTGGTTTCATTCTAAAACAGCATGTAGATTACTGTATGTAGATGGTGCACTTCACCTGGCCTTCTGTGTGTGCGTGTGTCTCTCTCACCTTCACCTACTGTCCTCTTACAGAGATACCAGTCATACTGGATTAGGGCCCACCCTGTCCCCATTTTAATTTAATTACCTCTTTAAATGCTCTGTCAACATTACTAATTATAGTTATTTTGTGAAACAAAAGAAATCTTGCCTATAAAGTGGTTAGCATATTGTCTGACAGTATAAACTCAATAAAGGTAAACTATTATCATTTATTTTAACCTTCAGGAAGTTTCCTTTTCTTAATCAGAAGGCTATCTCTTCGACCTGGATTCTTAGTAGTAGATTCTTGGTGTAGGTTCTTGGCAAGCATCAATAATTATAAATTTGTCTGCCTTCTACAGCTTGACCCATAACTATTTCCTGTTCAGTCATAGTTGACAAGGTAATTAACAATAGCAAATAATATGCTCTAATTTAGATGGCTTTTTCTGTGATAGTAGGTGGTTGTCTGTGATGAAATAGCCATAGCTCAAGTCTTTCAGTGAGCATTTCAACATTGATCTCAGTAACCCAGACTTACGTTAAGCAAATAGCCTAGATGCAGTTTGGCTGGAATGTCTAGTACTAACGTCATGATGAATTAATGTGTGTTACTGTCTAGTAATAACAAAATTGGGATGGCCGTGGGAGGGAGAAGAGTGAAGGAGATAGAACAGTTTGTTCCATCTTCACAAAACACTATGTCCAGCCAAGCAGTTTCACGTCTGTAGAGTTACTAAAGGTTACCAAGTACGGGGGGATAAAGGCCTGTAATTCAGAAGGTCCCTGGGTAGCTCAGGAGGCAGGGGCTGCAGCAAAGACTATTTAAGCTGCTTACGGCGGCTGTCAGCTGCACAGCATGGGTAACTCTTACTGGACCCCAGTCACAGTGGCTTGGAATCTGTCAAACCTAGGTTCATTGTTCTTGTTTCACAAAGCTACAATATATGAATCTTCCTGCTTGAGCAAATATGTGGGGGCCCACAACTTCCTTTAACCAACTTCATTCTGTTTTGTGTAGTAGTGACCCATGGTCTGCCTCTAAGGATCAGGCAGGGCTTCATTTTAGCTAAACTTGTTTGAGGCAATGAGAAATTCAAAGCAAGCTCCAAATTATATGACAGCTTGCTGACTCTGTACCCCACCATGCCATCATCCCAGTACCTCATTAGCCTATCTAAAGCTTTCAAGTCCCTTGCAACAATCCTTAAATTAGGTTCTAAGAAAATGAAACAGCTAAAACTGGTTTTAAGTTAACCACAACCTACCAGTGTGTGAAAAGAAGGGGAATCCTTGCCTTAAAACAGCCAGGATAGGGGCGCCTGGGTGGCTCAGTCAGTTAAGCATCCAACTGCAGCTCAAGTCGTGATCTCGCAGTTCATGGGTTTGAGCCCCGCATTGGGCTCTGTGCTGATAGCTGGAGCCTGGGGGCTGCTTCGGATTCTGTGTGTCCCTCTCTCTCTCTCCTCCTCTCTGCTTCTCCCCCACTTGTGCTCTCTCTCTCTCTCTCTCTCTCTCTCTCCCAAAGATAAATAAACATTAAAAAAAGAAAAAGCCAGGATAGAGTCTTAAATAGTCCTCAGTTAATAAAAGTTGAACTAGAGTCAGATACTACCCCTGAGCAGTACTCGCAGCACCCTGTCTCACTCACTCAGTCTTAAGTCAGAGGCTCTGTAACAGCTGTGTCTTGGGTCAGACCAGAGTTACTGGCAGGTCTCCAGTCCAGACACCAAGATAATGCCAACAGAAAGCAGAGGAGAAGCTAACAACACCTAATAGCCAGCCCCAGTGGTAGAGATGGGGGTTAACAATTTCTGTAAATTTACTGTGCCGTCTCCAGGATTCTGAGAATCAGACTATGCATAGTAAATGTTGTCATTATTCCATTCATAAGTGAATCTGAAAAATGCAATTTAAATTATTATAGGTCTTTTCCAAAGCGTGCCCACAGGGAAGACACAGTCTTCATATCCCCGTGGCTCCAGACAGGCCCTCGTGACTTGCACCACCAGTCTTAGAGTTCAACTCTCCACAATGGCTAGCACTTCCATGAGAAACGTGAATTAAAGTTTAAAAACCATAGACATGAAACCATACACTGAAAACTAGGGCAGGTGTCTTAGCAGGGGACATTTATTTAAAACACTGTGTCTAGATTGTTGTGGAGCTAAACAAAAGTGACAGGGTAAAAGTCTGTCCCCAGAGCCAGTCTTGTAGCAGTGACCAGGGCTGACTGAGGTGAGAACAACCTGCATATGTGCTGACCTCTGTTCCGGTGTCTTCCTCCGCCTGCCAGAGAGCTAGACGCCCCCAGTGCTAGAGAGGAGGAGAGAAGGTACTAGCGGACAGGGCCTTTTTTTTTTTTTTTTTTATTAAAAACTTCTGGGAAGGCCAACACATCAGAGTCCTGATCATATTTAGAAGAGGAGTGTTAGCCATATTCTGGGGAGTCCACCACAGCTCTCTACATACCTATGCTTTGGTCTTATTGGAGAATCCGTCATCCATTAGGGCTGCCCTTCCAGTGGGACAGTGTGCTAAACAAGTAATTAGCCAAGTTTACAGAGGACCAGGGTGAAAGGTACCTAACCAGTCAATACTCTACAGGCTTTTCTAGGCAGTTCACCAGTTCTAACTGAAGTCAGAACCAACTGAGGCCTCTTCAGAACCAGTAACAGATAAGGGAGTTTTAGACAGTGGTTGATAGAACATGAAGCCAAATGACAAAGTCAAGCTGTTACAGACACAGGGCCAAATTTCTTGTATCTAGCAGATTTTGAGTTGTAATGGTAGGAAACTATAAAGTGAAGAGCATTGTGAGTAGGACCTGAGCCTCATGGTTTGGTTAAGAGTCCCTTCCAGGAAGAATTGGGACCTCTCCAAGATAGCATCCTATACTCTGCTAAAGAGAAGGATAAAACTCAACAATGTTCTAGTACCCCAAGGACTGAAAAACGGCATGAATAAGAGTAAAAGGGGACCTCTCCTTCACTTCAAAATCTGCTCAGTTTGGAACCGGAATATTTAAAAGAACTGCCTAGCAGCACTTCTCTTTCCAGCGAAGATGGAGTAACAGGAACTAGACTTACTATGCCACCTGAAATAAAGATTTTTTAAGACACTGTTTATCAGACAACAAAGGACAGCGATCCTAGCTGTCTTAAGATAGTCCTCTCTCGACCTAATGGAGAACCCGGGGGAGCGGAGGAGGGAGAGAGAGTTGGGGAGAGAGAGGGATGTAAAACTTGAGAGACTATTGAATGCTGAGAATGAACTGAGAGTTGAAGGGGAAGGGGGAGGGGGGAAGAGAGGTGGTGGTGATGGTGGAGGGCACTTAAGGGGAAGAGCACTGGGTGTTGTATGGGAAACAATTTGACAATAAAATATTATGGAAAAAATAAATAAATAAATGTTTAAAAAAAGTATTTAAAAAAAAAAAAGATAGTCCTCTCTCCTCTTCACCTCCAGAAAAGTTGAAATGATAGTAATAGAGAGTTGAGTAGTAGTACAGAGGCTGGACGGTTGGAGGAAAGGGGAGAGATGGATAAAAGGTATATGATGAGGAAGTTCTGGTGACCTAATGTCTCCATTAGTTAATGGTGGTGAGTGCAGTTAATAATAATGTATTTGTTTAATTAAAATTTGCTTAGAGAGATCTCAGGTGTTCTGACTATGAAAAAAAGGTAATTATGGGAGACAATGGATATATAAATGAGTCTTATTTTGGTAATCATTTAATAGTGTATACACCTACCAAAATATCACGTATACCATAAATACAAACAATTTTTACTACTCAGAAATAAATTTAAGAAAAAGGGAAAACAGTAAAGACAATTTCTAGGAGAAACATCCCCTGCCTGGTGGAGTCAGAGCTGGGAGTCCAGAAAGCCTGAGGCAGCCAGAGTTAATGGGACAGAGTATGAAAGACAAGAGCAACAAACAGAGAAAGTCTCAAAGATCTGCAGATGCGCTCCTTGAGCATTCATCAGAGTATCGATCAGCGCATGCATGTGAGGAAATCACCTAAGGCTCAGGCAAGAATAGTGTGAAAGAGTTAGAAGAGTACCTGCTCCCATCAGCCAGATTGGAAAACTGTATGACTCACATGGCATTGGGTAGAGTACTCAGAAAGGCCTGGCCTCAGTTGGTAGAAAATAATGGCCCTGCATTGAGGAGGGCACTTGTTGGGATGAGCACTGGGTATTGTATGGAAACCAATTTGACGATAAATTATATTTTAAAATAAATAATAAAAATATAATTAAAATGTTCAAAATAAAAAGTGAAAAAAAAGAAGAAAATAATTGCCCTAGATTGGTTACTAATAGATTGTAAAAGCAATACCTGGACAGACTAAACTACATCCAAGTAACTAACAGCATCCCAGAACAAAGTTCAAGAAGATTAATAAGAATATAAAATTTTCAGATAGCTAATAGGAATGTAAAGATATTGAGACAAAGTGAAACTCACAATATCTGGAGTACAAAGATGACCAGGCAGCAAAGAAAAAGGAAAACATGACCAATGATGAAAATAATCAAAACCAACCTGGAACTGAGACGTATGTTGGCATTCGCAGAGTAATACATCAAAACTGATATCATAAGCTATATTCCACCTGTACAAAAAAGGTAGGTAGGTAGATGGAAGATGTTTTAAAATACCCAGACAACAGTGGAAAACAACGGTGTCTGAGACCAAAATGTACTGAATGGGCCCTCAGCGGCAGCCACTGCTTAGACCAGACTCTGCGTGCTCGTGCGCCTCACTCCGCTTCCTTTGCAACCGTGTCTGACAATCCCGATATGGCTGATAGGGAGGAGTTCAGTAAGTCAAACTTACTGAAGATACTTGCTTGCTTCGGCAACTCCTATCCCAACCTGAAGAAGACAGAAATGCAAGAGGACAATCTACTGCCTTCAAAAGAAACAACTAGAAGCAAGCAGGCAGAATGTAATGAGGTGTATACTAACAATATGCGCTGTACATTCCACAAGCATTGCCTACTTATTTTACTGCTTCTAGCTGTTTAACTGTAAGATGCAAAGAATTAGGATCAAGTTTAAATGACTGCTGCCCCTTTTTACATCAAAGAATTGAGGACTGGGGCACCTGGGGTAGTTCAGTCAGTTAAGTGTCCAACTTCAGCTCAGGTCATGATCTTGCAGTCTGTAGGTTTGAGCCCAATGTCTGTGCTTAGAAGCACAGAGCCTGGAGCCTGCTTCCAATGCTGTGTCTCCCTCTTTCTCTGTCACTCCCCTGCTTGCACTCTGTCTCTCTCAAAAAATAAATAAATAAACATTAAAAAAAGAAAAGAATCGAGGACTACCGACAACAAAGGCCACACCTCCCATCTGCCTGTCTGGCTGGCAGGAAAGGAAAAACACTTGCATGTTGGTGAAGGAGGAAGCTAGCTAGGACAACAGTGAGATCTAGAATAAAATTCAAGCTGTTCCAAGATGGCCCACAGGCCATAAAATGCAGTTTAATCAGAGCATTATTTTTTTGTTCAAATGATTTTAATCAAATGGAATTCATAGTTTTATTTAAATGTTTGTTTATTTTTGAGAGACAGAGAGAGCGTGAACAGGGGAGGGTCAGAGAGAGAGGGAGACACAGAGTCTGAAGCAGGCTCCAGGCTCTGAGCTGTCAGCACAGAGCCCAATGCAGGGTTCGAAATCACGAACTATGAGATCATGACCTGAGCTGAAGTTGCTTAACCGACTGAGCCACCCAGGCACCTTGCACAATTTTTTAAATATGTAAATAAAAAGTTTTAAGACCTGAAAAAAAATAGGATGGGATTAACAGCAATTAGACATTACAGAAGAAAAGATAAGTGAACTTGAAGTCACAGTGACAGAAATATCCAAAATGAAATAGAGAAAAGAGGGAGAAATTTTTTTTTAATGGAAAGAGTGTCTTTGACCTATAATTGAACATCAAAGAACAACCTCCAGTGTGCTGATATATGGGTAGTTGGAATCTCTATAAGAGAGAAGAAAGGTAAGGAAAGAAAAATACTTGAAGGGGCACCTGGGTGGCTCAGTCAGGTGAGCACCTGACTTCAGCTGAGGTCATGATCTCACAGTTGGTGGCTTTGAGCCTCGCATCAGGCTCTGTGATGTTAGCACAGCCTACCGTGCATCCTCTGTCCTCCTTCCCTGCTCACACTCTACCTCTCTCTCTCAAAAATAAATAAATATTTTTAAAAAGAAAAAGGGAAATACGTGAAGAATTAATGGCCAGAATTTTTCCAAACTTGAAGAAAACTATAACCCACAGCTCAACAGAGCTTAATAAACTCCTAGCACAGGAAACATGAAGAAAACAACTCCAAGCCCCATCATAATCAAGTCTCTCAAAACCAGTCATAAAAGAGAAATCCAAAGGAGCCAGAGGTGGATGGAGGCGGTGAGGGTGGGCAGAAGAACAGGTTACATGGAGAGGAACAAAAATAAGGATGAACACTGGATTTCTCATTGAAAACAATGTAAGTGAGAAGGCAGTGGAACAACAACTTTAAAGTCAGAAAAGAAAAACCATCAACATAAAATTCCATGTTGACAAATTCTGTTGGCAAAAAGATCTTTCAAAATTGAAGGCAAAATAAAGATATTTTCAGATACCCAAAACCTGAAACATTGATTACCAACCACTGTGCAGTATAAGAAATGTGAAAGGAAATATTTCAGGCAGATTAAAAATTATACCAGCTGGAGATCTGGATTTACACAAAAGGAATAAAGATCACCAGAAGTGGTTAAGTATAAAATTTTTTCTTTATTATTTAAAACTTTTTAGAATATGATGGACTATATAAGCAAAAATAATATATTGTGGAGTTGGTAGCATAACAGGTAAAAGTTAAATGCATGGAGGGGCGCCTGGGTGGTTCAGTCGGCTAAGCCTCCACTTCGGCTCAGGTCAGATCTCATGTTCGTGGGTTCGAGCCCCGCGTCAGGCTCTGTGCTGACAGCTAGCTCAGAGCCCGGAGCCTGCTTCCGGTTCTGTGTCTCCCTCTCTCTCTGCCCCTCCCTCTCTCATGCTCTGTCTCTCTCTGTATCAAAAATAAATAAAAACATAAAAAAAAAAAAGTTAAATGCATGGTAATAGTACAAAGGCTGAGTGAGTAATAAATGTAAACTGTTGCCAGGTTTTTATACTCTCTGAAGTACTAGAATATTACTTGAAGGTACACTGTATTGGGTAAAGATGTTTAATATAAACTTTATAGCAACCACTAAAGTAAAAGAACAAGTACAGATAATAAGACAACAAAAGCAATAAAACAGTCATTTAAAAATATTGTATTAATCCAAAAGAAGTCAGATAAAGGAGAGCAGCGAAAAAAGGACAAATAGCAACATGATAGCCTCAAATCTAATCATAACAGTAATCACGGTAAATGAAATTGGCTGAAACACTACAATCAAAAGGCACCAGTTGTCAGATTGAATTAAAATACATGATCCAATTACATGGTGCTTACAAGGAGCACATTATAGATATGAAGCCAGAAAAAGATTTAAAGTAAAAGGTTGGAGAAAGATATACCTTATAATTGTCAAAAGAAAGCTAGAGTAACTATATTAATACTAGACAAAAGGTGCTTTCAGAGCGAGGAATATTCACAAAGAACACTATTTTATAATGATAAAGGAGTCAAGCAACAAGACATAGTAATCCTAAATGCTTGTGCATCTCATAAAAGATCTTCAAAACTCATGAAGCAAAACTTGATAGAACTTCAAGGAGAAATAAAACAGGGGCACCTGGGTGGGTCAGTCAGTTGAGCATCTGACTTTGGCTCGGGTTGTGAGCTTGCAGTTTGTGAATTCAAGCCCCAAATCGGGCCTGCTTTTGTCAGCCTGTCAGCGCAGAGCCCACTTCGGATCCTCTCTGCCCCCCCCCCCCACTTGTGCTATCCCAAAAATAAATAGATGTTGGAAGGAAGGGAGGGAGATAACACATCCACAAGGGTAGCTGAAGATTTTAGTACCTCGCTCTCAGTATTCAGTAAAACAAGTTGTCAAGAAATCAATAAGGACATAGTTGCTTGAACAGTATTCTCCTCCAGCTTGACCTGATTGGCATTCATAGAACACTCTATCCAGGAGAATATGTATTCTTCTCAAGTACACGTGGAACACTTACCAAGGTAGAACATATTTGGGGACATAAAAACAAGTCTCAGTAAGTGGATACAAGGCATACAAAGTATGATCTCTGATCTCTGTTAATTAGCTAGGGCTGCCATAACAAAATCCTATAGGCTGGGGGGCTTAAACAGCAGAAAATTATTTTTTTTGCAGTTCTGGAGGCTGGAAATCCAAGGTCAGGGTGCCAGGATGGTTGGGTTTGGGTGAGCACTCTTCTGGCTTGCAGACAGACACCTTGCTGTGTGCTCATGTGGTCTTTCCTCAGAGTGTGCACACTCAGCATGCTCTCTGGTGTTTCTTCTTAGGATACTCATTCCATCATGCGGGCCCCACCCCCGTGACCTCAACAGAATTATGTCCCAAAGACCCAGTCACCAAATACCATCAGACTGGGGGTAGGGCTTCAGCAAGTGAACTTTTCCGTCCCTGACAGATCACAGTTGAATCAAATTCAAAGTCAATAGCAGAAAGATGTCTAGAAAATTCCCAGATACTTTAAAACAAAAATAACACTTCCATGCATCAAAAAAGAAGCCAGGTAGGAAAACAGAAAATATTGTGAATGAAAAGAAAGTGAAAAACACTGAATTTATGGAATGTTGCAAAAGCAGTACTTAGAGGAGGGATTACAGCTCTAAATGCCTAGATTAGAATAGAAGAAAAAGGTACCAATGATCTAAACTTTAAACTTAATAAACTAGGTGGAGTGGGGGAAGCAAATTAAAACCAATTTAGTAAACAGACAAAAGGTAACAATGAAGATCAAAGCCAAAATAAGTGAATTATTTTATCTAAGGGTAGAGAAAAATCAGGGAAGCCAAAAGCTCATTTTTAAAGACCAAAAAAAGTTGGTAAACCTCTAGTCAGACTACGGTGTGCTTGAGTGGCTCAGTCAGTTAAGCATCTGACTCTTGGTTTGGGCTCAGGTCATGACCTCACAGTTTCATGAGTTCAAGCCCTGCATTGGGCTCTGCACTAACGGTGTGGAGCCTGCTTGGGAGTCAGTCTCTCTCTCTTTCTCACTCTCTCTGCCCTTCCCCTACTCATGCTGTCTCTGTCTCTCTCAAAATAAACTTTAAAAAGAATTTTTTTTAAACCTCTAGCCAGACTAATCAGGAAAAAGAGAACTAAAACCAGTATCAGGAATGAGAGAGGGGATACAATGTCTGCAGGTATTGCAAAGGTAGTAAGAGCCCACTATCAACAACTTAATGCCAGTAAACTTGACAGCTTAGATGAAATGGACCGATTCTTTGAAAGACACAGTCTGCTGAGGCTCACTCAAGAAGAAACCAATAGCCTGAATAGCCTTATATTTATTAAAGAAACTGAAAAGTGTCAGACTGGTTTTCAAAGTACTTGCACCAATTTACATTCCCACCAGTGACATCCTTGCCGACACGTGGTCATGATCTGACTTTCTGCACAGCCATCCTCATGGTTATGAAGTGGTATCTCATATTGTTTTGATTTGTATTTCGCTGATGACTAATGATGTGAAAAATCTTTTCATGTGCTTATTGGCCATTTGCATAGTTTCTTTGGAGAAGTATTTATTCAGACTATTTAATTGTAGGAGTCCTTTATATATTCTAAATACAAGGTCCTTACCCTACATATAATAGCAGGTATTTTTTCCCATCTTTTGGGTTAGAGACTTTTTTGATAGTGCCCTTTGAAGCACAAGTTTTAAATTTTGATGAAGTCCAATTTTTTGCTTGTATCTTTGGCATCATGTGTAAGAATCCACTTCCCAATCCAAGATTATGAAGATTTATTCCTGTTTCATCTAAGAATTTTATAGTTTTAGCCCCAAATTATTTTAATTTAAATTAATTTAAATTAAATGTAGAATTCCGTTCCTGTTGCACTCCCACATATTAAGTGCTCGTGTGGCTAATGTCTACCCAGTTCAGATACAGAACATTTCCATCATTGCAGGAAGTTCTTTAGGACACAAACACTTTATAATAACATAGTAGTTGAAGATGAGCTAAGGACTTAAATAGTTTACAAGAAAGGAAACAAATGAGTGAGCTCACGTATACAAAATTGTTCAGGTAGTTAAAGAATGTTAACTTAGAGATTGCATTTTGTTCAGGTAGCTAAAGAATGTTAACTTAGAGATTGTATTGTTCATTCCCTAGCTGGACAATGACTTCTTCCTTCAGGTTTTAACATAGAAATCATGCCAATGATGCCTTCCCAGCCCACCCTATTTAAAATTTCAAACCAAGTCTTTTCACTTCTTGCATTTTCTCATTAGCTGTTACTATTAATATCCATTTAGCTTACTTTTCTTGTTTATTGTTGGCATCCCCCCTCTTTGTACAATCCATGAAAGCTTGTTTTATGCACCATTTATGGGTCTTCCACTGCCTAGAGTGGTCCTATATATAGCAGAAACGCAAATGTATGCTGTTGTTAAATGGAAGCTGACATGGTGTAGAGGAGATACCTTCATACACACTATGGAGAGTAAATTGGTATAATCTTGTTGGAAGCAGATGTGTAGTATGTTAATGTCTCAAAACTGTGCTTGCCCTTTGACCCAACATTTCTCTTTCTAGGTGTTTATCAAAAGGAAGTAATTAAGGATGTGCACAGGGATATGGCTGGAAGATTCAGCCAGAGCAGAATGCTTTTATCTTCAGTCAGGAGAACTCTTGAACTGACATTGGAAGGGATGTATCAACAAGAACTGTTTTGCAGAGTTGTTCAGAAGAGACCTTCCTATCTTTCCTAATGCCTTACCGTGTTAAAATATTGTCTCATTACAGACTTTTCTGAGCTCCTTTCTTAAGAAAAATTAAAACTTGCCTATCCATTTTTCCACAGGTCCCTTAATATGGACTTTGAAAATCAAGATAAGGAGAAAGACAATAGCAGTTCTACTGGGCCTTTCAATGGCAGCAGCACCAGTAATAGTAAGGCCTTTTATGTCCACTAATATCCGTGCATGCACTGCTCTTAATTTGACTGTTTCTGTAACTGACTTAATTTACTGGGGTTAAGGATTTACATTTGGTGTAATAATAAAATCTAATCTGTATGGTATAATTTGTAAAAATTCTTATGTTCTGAATCTGCAGAATGGATTTCTTGTATGTTCCTGTTAACTCATGCCTAAAGCTTACTGCTGAGACTCTTTATTGTCCTAAAAATAAATAGGATAGATAGGTATCTGCCTGCTTAAGACTTCATTTATATCCTTTGGTGAGGTTGATAGTTTTCTATGTGTTGACCATGAATTCATTCAGTGATTCTTGAAGATAGTTAACTTGAAGTACTTGTAAAGCTAAGTATTGTGACAACCGATAGTAAAGATTTCATAAGAATACTTGCTTTATAAAAAATAGAAGTGTGCTATATGGCAAATGTTTGGCAACATTGTTTATGATAGCTAAAAAGTAGAAGCAACTCAAAGATCAATAAGCTAGTGGATGGATAAAGTATGCACACGAGGGAATACTGTTCAACATTAACCAGAAGGAAGTGCTGATACATGTCACAACATGGATGCACTTGGAAACATTATTAAAGAAGCCATACAGGAAAGACCACATATTGTATGAGTCCATTTATATGAAATTCCCAAAAAAGGCAAATATGGAGAGACAAAAAGTAGATTTGCACTTATGGGGCAAGTACTGTACAGTTAATATGGATGAATATATGTTATGCCTCAGTAGAGTTATATAAAATTGGTGACATTTATTATAAAGAGAATTGAATTATAAATAAGGAGTCTTGATTTGTTAATCAGCTAGGCTCCCATATCTTTTATATATATTTTTTCATGTTTATTTACTTCTGAGAGAGGGAGAGAGAGAAAGAGAACACAAGTAGGACAGGGACAGAGAAAGAGGGAGACACAGAATCCAAAGCAGGCTCCAGGCTCTGAGCTGTTGGTGCAGAACCCAACATGGGGCTGGACCCCACAAACTATGAGATCATAACCTGAGCTGATCCTTTACCATCTGAGCCACCAAGGCGCCCTGAATATTTTGTTAGATATTTTGAAAGCTGCAGAAGTACAAGAGATTGTACCCAAGCTGTCATATAGGCAGTGTAGCCTAAGTACTTTCTCAGGTGCTGAGACAGAGAAAGCAGATACCACTTTTTGTCCTTAGAACAGGTACTTTCTCTCACAGACCCTTCCCATAGCCTCAGACTACTTCTGAACCAGCATCTACTATCAGTAGATCAGAGTAAGCACTAGAGATGAAGTCATTTTGACATCCATGTACAAAGAGAGGAAAGAGGCAAGTCAGGGTGAGCCACAGTGGGCCAGTTTAATAAGGGACTTCCTCTCAGACAAGATGAATTTGACTTGAAATTTGAAACTGGGAACTTGCATTGCTTGGAGAAGAAGGCATTCTGGGTGGGAAGAGCATATAAAAACAGGCACAGAGGAGAGAATGAGCATGACTGACAGGACAGACTGAAGTCACCACCTAAGAGGAAGGAAATACCAAGGATCTAATATAAAGCTAGAATACTGACGGAGAATTTTAGAAGTTAACTTGTTAAAAGATCACTTTCAGTTTCTCTAGTTACCACCCCATCAGCCAAATTACATTTGCCTAGTTTTCACCCAGTTAAATGTGTTTGTTGTCCCCAGCAGTGTTAAGTGGGCATTACAAATCTAGTAAGTAGAATCATTGAAATATAATGAAGCTTTTCTTAGGACACAGATTCTTGTATGAGGTAAAATACCGTACCAACTTACTGGGAACCAGGTAAAACCCAGTGTCAATATCCAATTTCCAGGTTAAATTATTATAGAGCACTTATCTTCTATCAACATTTTAAGCCTATCACCTTATACAATTGAAATTCCTTTACAGGTCGTGTGTTACATAGCCTATATGCAAATGATGTACTTAAACCAGATTATAAATCCATTGTACATTCCATCACAGAAACCTAAGAGGAATTGACACTGTGTGTCTAAGTACAATTTTATCCTCAATAAATGGTTGGGTCGGTCCGTGCAATGAAGGGAGGTTACCTGGTGACGTCAGTTTTCTATTTCTCATTACTGGCATCTGAAAGGTAGTAGATGCTTATTTAAATAAGCATTTTCTTAAATCTACCTCCTGTGTTATGCTAAATTATCCTCACAAATGTATGTCCTCGATGCTTCCTCTGGGCCATGGATACCAAAAGGACTAGACAAATTAGGAGAGAATGCCTTCCATTTCCACATAATCGGGGAAAACAAAGAAACGGCTGCTGCAGCAGGGAGGGCCAGTACTTGATCATGGAGCACGGCACCATTCCACATTGAAGGGATGGCGTGGGAAACAGGGTACACTTACAAATGAAAGAAATAATAACAGCCA
Source organism: Suricata suricatta (assembly GCF_006229205.1). Lineage (NCBI taxonomy): Eukaryota > Metazoa > Chordata > Mammalia > Carnivora > Herpestidae > Suricata > Suricata suricatta. Next base: position 73,545,206 of record NC_043713.1, read on the forward strand.
GAAAGGTGAACAGAGAAATACAAGAGATCAGGTAGGTGCTAACGAGATTGAAGTCCTGAATGATAACAATTAAGGGGAAGTTCTCAGCAAAGGAAGGTATGAATTTAAGTTTCAGATTTTGGCCAGAGTGTTCTGAATTGACTGAAGGAAAGAGTGTAGCTAGATGAGGTGGTTTTTAAAGGTTGTAGAATTAAAAATAAATAAAGGTTGTCGTTGCTTACTCCCAAAATAAGTAAGAATTAAGGAATTTGTGAAAAAGACAGGAAAATGAGTGATGTGCAGCTACATAAATAGTATGGATGTTGCTCATAGTGTTGAGCAAAAAAAGCCAGATGCAAAAAACAAAAAAAAATACATCCTAGTAATTGAATGCATGTAATCTCAAAAAACAAGCAAAATAAATATTAGTATTTTAGGATGTGTGCTTGGGTAGAAAACATCAAATACAGCAAAGAAGGAAGTATAAAAGCCAGGGCAGTAGTTCCCTTTGGGGGAAAGAGGAGTGACCGGGAGACATAAGAAGGACTTCTGGGCTGGGCAAGGCTCTGCTCTGACCTTGGGGGCAGTAGCCATTTGATCATTGACTGAACTCTGGATTTCTGTTTTATGTACTTTGCTGTCTGCGTGTTATGTTTTGCAATAAAAAGAGTTAGAAAGAAAGTGGGGAAGTAAGTGGGCCCCTCCGGGGCCTCTCTGATTTTCCCTTGTTCTAAATCCTGTCTCATCCCTTCATCTGCTCCAAGAAACCTAGGTAGGTATTTTTTCCCCTTCATTGAATCAGTATTAGGTGGGCTACAAAAGGACAACTCCCACCCTCACCCCCATTATCTGACATCTTGAAGTCCTCTACCAGACTTGCTACGTGATTTATCTGAACTGTGAAGACTGTGCGATTTTTTTCAGTCCCTCATGTTACCTACTGTATAATACAGTAAATAGTCAAAACATGCCTCTCTCATGGAGGTTTTAAATCAGTAACTTTCTTAATGATTATCAGTAATACATTGGTATATTGTATCTATTTCATGACCATATATTTAGCCTTGCTCACTGAATGCTAAAAATAATTTCTCTGTACATATTTTTTTCTATCACCATGCCTGTTTCCTTTGTTTTGAGACTGCCTTCCATCTCTTTGTGCTCCAGCAGCTTCTTGCTTTTGTCCTAAATCACCTATCTCTAGGGTCCGCCTTGAAAAGAAAACCATGCCTATTTCTTATGATAATTTTGGCTTTAAAGGTAATGCCCCCTGCATTTGAGTAACTCCTCTTAATTATGAGGAGTGACTGACAGGTCAGATTAACGTCACCACCTAAGAGGGAGGAAATACCAAGGATCTAATATAAAGCTAGAATACTGATGAAGAATTTTATTTTGTTTTGAAGTCACTGAAATTTCTAAGTAATTAGCTCCATCTCATTCAGGACCATTGTCCTGAAGTGTACAAGACCTTTAGGAAGTGTACAATATTAAAATTGTGTAATTTTTTTTTAGTAAGCATATTGTCAGCAACTTCACTTCCCCTGTGACATTGCTGTTTGATAAAGTCCCTTAGGCATTCTTCTATAAAACTAATGGATACTGTGTCTAATACCTCTTGGTTTAAAATCTGTGGTTCAAAAAACAAAAATCTATGCATTCTTATCTAGTAATTCTAGAAAGGCTCTTTGTATTCACCTTTGCATTTTAATTGCAGACTCACCTTCTAAAATTTAGATTTATTATAAACAAATACTGCTCATATACCTGACTTACTAAACAGTTTATGCTCTAGCCAGACATTTAACTTTATGTGCACTATCAGTGCGGAGCCTGACAAGGGGCTCAATCTCATGAACTGTGAGATCATGACCTGAACTGAAATCAAAAGTTGGATGATCAGTTGACTGAGCCACAGAGGTGCCCCTCTGTTCATATTTTAAACCAATATAACTACAGACTATGTGATGCTTTATTTTACAAAAGAGGGATGTTTTAAAATTTACAGCTTTTTAAGATTTGTTTTTCATCATATAATAATGACTTATTTGAGAAACCATTATTTTCTGTTGTGAAAGGCACCTGAAAACTGTAGACACTTTAAGTAAGATACCCCCTACACACACACACACACACACACACACACACACACACACCACACCACACCACACCACACCACACCACACCACACCACACCACACCCCCATCCAGAAAGAGAAGTTTGACTGCAGTTCTGGCCAGGGGTCTTCTCAAGAGCATCTCCATTTGTCTTGACACATAGATCATTCCTCCTAAATTGAAATGCCCTATTCCTAAGTGAATTGTTTGACTCATCTATCTAGCCAGTAAGAAGCAATTTTGTTTTGTAGAAATATTTAATAGTTTATTTAACTAAAATTCCTAAATAGCTTTCTTTGGACAGGTAAATTCAAATACCAAAAAGCCATTTTTAAATATTGGTTGATAATTACAACCCTTTGTGCCTAGTTATGTTCATCCTGATCACATATTTTATTCATTGCCTTAATGAAGAGATGTTTACTTCTACTACTTCTTAAAATTTTTTTTAATGTTTATTTTTGAGAGAGAGACACAACATGTAAGCGAGAAATGGACAGAGAGAGAGAAGGAGAGAGACAGAATCTGAAACAGGCTCCAGGCTCTGAGCTGTCAGCACCCAGGCATCCCTAATATTTCTTTATAATAGCTCCTATGGACGTTTTTTTTTACTCCACTCAAGAACTTTATATCTCATCCGTGTTAATTTGGAAGTAGATAGCACACAAGATTAGTAATTATTTTTCCCCTTTTCATTCAGTAGTTATCAGATTGTGCCATGTTTCTCTTCTCTAGCAAATACTAAATGTTCCTAAACTCTATATGCAAAATAAAATTTTGTAGGCAGTTTTCAGCTGGGCCTAACACCCAGAAATTTCAAAGCTCCCCAGGTGATTCTAATGAGTAACCAAGAATTGAAAAACACAGTGCTAAAGTACCCAAGTAATTGTTTTCCCCCATTTATCTCCCATTCCTTAAAATGTTCTCATAGAATAATTTTTCTGATTTTTGGTTTTCTGATGTCTTGTTCCCTCCACTCCCCCACTCCATGCAGAGTCAGTCCTCAGCAACAGTGAGGAAGAGTGAACATGAGTAAATCTGTAGATAATAATGAGAAATGATTTTAGTCAGTGGGTTTAAACTACCTTTTGCCAAACCAGTACGAGACGACAACGGTACTCAGATTGACTAATCTGAACTTTTACTACCTATTGATGTTCTTGGATGTTTGTTTTCCTTCCTTCCCTCTCTCCCCCTCCCCCTCTTCTTCCCTCTCTCCCTCCCTTCAGCCTATCAACCAGATTGTTAGGACCAGGAAGTAATAGTTCAGTTCAACGAGCATTTGAGAACCTGCTCTAATGAATGCACCATGAGGAGAGCAAGGAGCACATAATCTCAGTGGGAAGGAAAGAACGAGAGGTCCTAGATAATCTATATCTTATATACTGACTCCAAACTGTGTGCACTTTGTTTTTTAAATTTGTTTGTTTGTTTGTTTGTTTTGAGAGAGAGAAGGAGAGGGAGAATCTCAGGCAGGCTCTGCGCTATCAGCACAGAGCCCCACTTGGGGCTGCATCTCACCAACTGTGAGATCAGGACCTGAGCTGAAGTCAAGCGTCGGATGCTTAACCAACTGAGCCACCCTGGCGCCCCATAGACTGTCTGCATTTTAATGGGTTAATGTCTCTGAAGTACATGGGCACAGTACGTACCACATAAGTCCTTAGTATGTCCCTTTTTCTCTTTCAGGTATCCAAACCATTGACTCTACCCAGGCCCTGTTCCTTCCAATTGGAGCATCTGTCTCTCTCCTAGTAATGTTCTTCTTCTTTGACTCAGTTCAAGTAGTTTTTACAATATGTACAGCAGGTAAATGAGTTTCTCTATTCTTTTTTCTTTTAAGTTTATTTATTTTTGACAGAGAGAGCGTGGACACACAAGTGAGAGAGAGGGAGAGAGAGAATCCCAAGCAAGTTTCCCGCCCTGTCAGCACAGAGCCTGACAACTTGGGGCTCAGTCTCACAAACCTTGAGATCATGACCTGAGCTGAAATCAAGAGTCAGATGCTTAACTACCTGAGGCACCCGGGTGCCCCATGTTTCTCTATTCTTAAACATTAACCTAAAAGGAGGGGGGGGAGAATGTGAGTAGGGGAGGGGCAGAGAGAAAGGGAGACACAGAACCCAAAACAGGCTCCAGGCTCTGAGCTCATGACCTGAGCCAGATCGGACATTTAACCGACTGAGCCACCCAAGTGCCCCTCACTTCTTTTTTTTCTTTTGAATGGAAGCCAACGTAACTTTGTGATTCCACTGGAAATTGAACCCAAGATCTTCTTTGTACTTCTTTTTAATCATCATTCAAAACTTAAGATCTATACAACATGCCATGCAAGTTTTTCTTCATACGTGTGGCTTTTCCTCCCCAACTTCTCCTTGAACCATTGGATACCCACATCATCAGTTCAGGACTGCCAGCACAGTCTGAACAAAAGCCCAGGGGTCTGAAAACGGGTGAGCTTTATGACACCAGAACAGGACCACTCTGACTCCTTGTGTGGAGTCACAGCCTAACCAACTGAGCCGTCCGGGTGTCCCATGTTTCTCCTTGTCTGCAAAGTATTGAGAAGGTCCAGTGTGGCAGAGAGTCATTGGCAACCCCCACCAATGTTTCTATAGACAGACACATTGATAACTAATCAAAGTAATTTGTCAACCCTCTGGTCAGTTTTCAAGCCAAGAGATGATGGAAATGTATAGAAAACATCAACAAAATGCTAGACATGTTAGATCATCCCCTGGCCCACTATTTATCTTTCCATGTTAAGATAGAAAAGAATAAGAAAACCTGTCTGCACTTCCCATTACTTCAAGTCAGGTACCTTTTGTTTTTCAAGATTTCATCTGTGCAGTGCTAACGGAAGATACTCTTCTCTGTATCTACTTACTGAGAAAAGTATTCTGGTCAGTGTTTCCATAAGTCATGCCATTTTTCTTATAGGTGTTAAAAAGAAACAATAAAACTTAACCATATATTTTCTTTCTCTAGTTCTTGCAACAATAGCTTTTGCTTTTCTCCTTCTCCCGATGTGCCAGTATTTAACAAGACCCTGTTCACCTCAAAACAAGTAAGGACTTGAGATTTTTCTCTAAATTATAAATGTTTTTATCTCACACTTGATAGCGTTGTCAGGAGTCTAAATTTCTGGTATGGACCAGAGCATACAAATGCCAGAAGACTGGGAAGGGAGACGGTTGATCCTTAAGACTAGAAGATAGTACTTCTTTTGCACCTTTTTATAGGAGAGGAAATATAAACAAATCTTAGGAAGTTGATGTTGGTGAAATATGCTTCCTTCTTAGATTATTGAAAGATGAGCAGTTTCATTTTAAAGCAATGCTTTTGTCCCTTGACTAGTGAGTTAATACGATGTGATTGACTCAAACATTCTTTGTCTTTCATCTTTGGTGACCTAGAATATATACTAACCACTTAGGTCAAAACCCAATGTACACACCTTTCACACCTTAACTCCTAAAGTCATTGCTTCATGCACACCAAGTGCTCTGTTCATAGAGATGCTGTATGTACTTAAGGAAACCAGTCAGTAGGGGCAGCTGATTTTCCAGGAATTGGTGATAACCAAATAGAGTATCACCATTTTATAAATACATGTTCATCGGCACCCAGTGGATAGAACTATTGACCTTCTTCGTTTTGCTTTCCTTATAAGAACAAAACTTCTCCTATAGTCTTCTTCATTCTCCAAAGATTGGTATTGTCACTTTAAATTCTAAACACCCATGTTGATAATTTGGGATAAAAACTACAGTATCAGAGGGGTGCAGAAGGATAATTAATTCCCCTGCATTTTCTGTAGCCTACTCCAAAGAGGTTTCGTTGTTTTCAATTTCTGAGAGTCTAGGTATTGCCTGCTCTTCTAATCTGACCGTGATGAATTCTGATCATGAAGAACCAAGGGAGGGTTTGATTATTGAATGTAATGTGTCATCTGTTAGTCCAATAAATGTCATGTGTTTTCCAGGATTTCCTTTGGTTGCTGTGGGCGTTTTACTGCTGCTGAGTTACTGTCATTCTCTTTGTCTGTCATGCTCGTCCTTATCTGGGTTCTTACCGGCCATTGGCTTCTCATGGATGGTAAGTAACATGTAACAAGGTGAAGTTTTAATATGGTTGGTACAGTTAAATTTGTCCTCCCTTCCTCTACTTTTTGTGTTTTAGTAATATTTCCTCTGATTACCATGAGTATTAGGTGTCCAGAGGTGGTGGTACTTACATTCTTAAGATATTTTTAATAATACAGCTTTTTTGGGGTTTTTAAAAAAAATTTTTTTTTACATTCATTTATTTTTTGAGAGTGAGACAGAGCATGAGCAGGGAGGGTCAGAGAAAGGAGACATGGACTCTGAAACAGGCTCCAGGCTCTAAGTAAGCATTCAGCACTGAGCCCGACACGGGGCTCAAACCCACCAACTCTGAGATCATGACCTGAGCCGAAGTCAGACGCTTAACCGACTGAGCCACTCAGGTGCCCTGATAATACAGCTTTTTGAGAAGTAGTCCACATGCCATGTAATTTTACCTACTTGAAGTACACAGTTTAGTGGCTTTTAGTATATTCATGGAGTAAAATCATAATATTATATGACCTTTGTGTCTGCCTCCTTTCACTTACCATGATGTTTTCAAGGTTCTCATTCATGTTTAACCTGAATCAGTATTTCTTTTTATGGCCAAATACTATTCAGTGGTATAGATATGCCAATTTATTTGTTCATCTGTTTCTACTTTTTTAGCTATTATGAATAATGCTACTTTGAACATTCATAAACAAGTTTTTGTGTAGACTCTATATTTTCTTACATAAATGGAATACTCTAATATATATGTGAAATGTCATATATGTATTATATGCAATAGACTCATTTATGTAATGATGTAAATACATGTCTATATCATTACATAAAAATGTATCCTATATTTTTTTAATAATTTCAGAGTATTCCATTGGATGTTGTTTACTGCTGGGCCCTTAGATTGCTTTTAATCTTCTCTTATAAATAACCCTGAGGTTAACATTCTTGTTCCACCTCATGGTGCACACATCAGATTACTTAATAAGATTATTTTTCTATGGATGAGTTCCTAGATATTAAATTTCTAGGTTAAAGGGTTTTCATATTAAAAAATTTTATCTGTTATTATTATACTGCCTTTCAGAAAGCCTGTGGCAGTTTACACTCCTGTCCATCGCACGTGAGGCTTTCCCTTCATTGGTGATGATAATGATGAAGTAATAGTGGCAATAATAGCTAACATTTACTGAGTGCTTCTTATGCACTGGGTGCTTTCCTGGGTGATTACATGGATTAATTCATTTAATCCTGGAAAATCTTTGAAGTAGGTACTATTGTTGTTCCCATTTTATAGACAAGGAAACAGAGTTCAGAGAAGTCCCTTACCCAGTCACAGAACTCCTGTGTCTACCTGAGCCTTACCAAAATATCTTAGAAGGACATTTCCCAAAATCCCCCTTTACTCTTTTCTCTCCCTTAAGATATTTTTCAGTTTTTCTTAAAGACCATGTAAACACCTCCATCTACTTTCTCATCCAGTCCTGCCTTTCGTCTTCACAGTTCACTTTCCTGATCTCAAGAAACTTTATCTAGGGGCGCCTGGGTGGCTCAGGCCATGATCTCATGGTCCGTGGGTTCAAGCCCCACGTCCGGCTCTGTGCTGACAGCTCAGAGCCTGACGCGGGGCTCAAACCCACAAACGTGAGATCTGACCTGAGCCGAAGCCGGAGGCTTAACTGACTGAGCCACCCAGGTGCCCCAAAAAAATAAATTAAAAAAAAAAAACTTTATCTAACTGTTGCTCTGCCCCATGAAGTCTGTTCACTTTCTCCTTTCCTCTGGTGTTTCAGAAGGGAAGGAAGTTAAAATACAAAAGATGATTTTATACTGATTATAATACTATCTAAAGAATTTTTAAAGGAGGAATTTAAAAATCAGAGAGTATAGGTATGGATTGCACTTAACTCTCGTATACATTCCAAGCAACCACAAGGCTAATCAAGACCTTGGAAACAGCTCTTTGGAAGCAACTGCCAGGTTCTGAGAGGCTCCTGTCCACTAAGCCACTGTCCCTGCAGCTCTGAGGATGGCTTGGCTTGGAGCTGCCATTCAGTGTTGTCTAAGCACAGAGCCAGCCAGAGCGACGTTTACCGTCCACGCCTCAGATTCAGGAGTGGCTCACACGTGTATCACAATGTTATGCTCATGGTCAAATCAGATAGAACCTGACAAAAAGGATTTTAAACTTTGTGCGCATCTGTGATCCAAAGTCAGTAATATAGTCTTTGAAAAGGATGAAATTTTAAACCTTGAGGAAAACTAAAAACTTATCCTTTTGTTTCAAGGGACTTTTCCCCCCTCATAATTTACTTTGACCAGTTCAACGATTTGAAATTTGTGTGTGCCAAGCTCACTAGGGAAAATCTCTAAGACACTGAGTGTTAGGAGGGAGCAAGCTGTCGAGTGGGTTGAGAGCTCTGTAAAGCGATAGGCAGACGGCACATGCGATTTTAATCATAGATGATAATTACAGAGAAAGTGCTTTTAAACTGCAAATCACACAAATATCAGGTATACTTCTTAAGCAAAAAATATTTTTAAAAACAATAAGACAAAATTATGGTGATGGAAAACAGGCAAGTGGTCGTATGGGGAAGAGGGTGTGACTACAAAGACATAGCTCAAGGGTTACACTGGGATGAGACAGGTATGCTGCACACTGAGGTGCTGGTGGCGATGTAATCTCTGCATGTGTTAAAACTCACGACCTGTGTAAAAGTTATCAATAGTGCTGTTTATTTAATCTTCAAATGCTACACATTCATAAAATATTTAATACTTAAATATTACATAAAATATAAGTACATAATTTTGTATATATTTGTTGTCATAGTTGTTGTTCATTGCTTTTATTGAGTCCCTACCATATACCAAGCTATTGAAACTCAAAAGTAGTTTCTGGGGCACCTGGGTGGCTCAGGCAGTTAAGCATTTGACTCTTCATTTTGGCTCAGGTCATGATCTCCTGGTTGGTGGGATCGAGCCCTGCATCTGGCCCCACGCTCACAGTGCAGAGCCTACTTGAAACTCACTCTCTCTGTCTGTCTGTCTGTCTGTCTGTCTGTCTCTCTCTCTCAAAATAAGTAAACTTAAAAAAAAAAGTTCCATGAGGTTGCAGACCAGATACCACTTAGATTTATATAAGAAGCCCTTAATGAGTCAGAATGGAAAACTGTCAAAAATATATGCCTGACCATGTGATAATTCACATTTGCTAATTTCTGACTGTTTGGTCTCTTGTTTTAGCATATTAAATTGCCTTATAAAAAACATTTCTGTGATCACTTGCTTTGGAATGTGCATAAGCATCTTGAAGTCCAATGTTTAGGATTTTTAATTGGGTTTTATTTGTTTTTACTTTTGTTTTCTGAGAGGGGGAGAGGGAATCTTAAACAGGCTCCATGTGTGGGTTCGATCTTAGGATCGACCATGAGATCATGATATGAGCCAGAGAGTTGGACCCTTAACCAACTGAGCTACCCGACACCCCGATGTTTAGGATTTTTTAGCTCCCAGAGCTATTTCATTTCCCAAATATAGTATCCGTGCTTGCAGTATTCTTATGGATTGGTGTTTGATACTTCAGTGCTTGTACAAGGCGTTAAAGAATAAGTTGAGAAAAAGAAATTACATATCAAGTCACACAGTTGCTTGCCCAGCTTATCATAGAAGAGTAAATGCGTATTTTTATTTAGTGGGCATTAAGGGTACTGGTGAAGTAGCAGGTGTGCGCATTTGACTTTTCCTGAGGATAACTCCTGATTTCTGCAGAAGAATGACTTGTTAACCTTACAAGCATTTAGGTGATTTTGAAAGACTTTCATAGAGCATAATCTCTTTTTAAATCTGTGTTACAGAAAATTAAGGAGTGAGTCTTAATCATGATAATGATTGGAGTAGAGATAGTAAATATTAGTCCATTCAATCTCATAGCTGCTTTTAAGATTATATCCTTCAGTCTAACCTAAACCAGTACTTCCTGCTGAGGAAGCAGACAGCACAGATTCCTCATCTACTGCTCTTGAAAAAAACTATTTAGAAATGCTGGTGAGTTGGCTAATACCTAAACCAGATTATTTCAGTCCATATAAAATGACTGTTAGCTATGTATTCTGAAGAGAAACTTTTATGCTAATGTTCTTAAATGAAAGAGTCCACTTCTATAAATGTTACATATAAACGATCTCTCTATACAAATATTATGTGAAAGGAGATGATGAAACTTCAGGTGCCACTGCTTTAACTAGAGTCCGATAAGGCAGTCATCACCTGAACCATCATCGTACCGATTCACCTCAGTGCCGGCAGACCCAAGGTCCTTCTGATGACAAATGGAAATTTGAATTTACCTTGAAGTCCTCGGGTGCCTGTGTGGCTCAGTCAGTTAAGCGTCAGACTTCAGCTCAGGTCATGATCTCGCGGTCCAGTCTGTGGGTTCGAGCCCCACATCGGGCTCTGTGCTGACAGCTCAGAGCCTGGAGCCTGCTTCACAGTCTGTGTGTGTGTCTCTCTCTCTTTCTCTGCCCCCCCCCCCCCCGCTTACACGCTGTCTCTCTCTTTCTCTCAAAAGTAAACACTAAAAATTTTTAATTATCTTGAAGTCTCTCAGCCCCCTCAGTGGTCTGAGGTTCTCTGTAATCCCACTAAATGTTGGTGGCTCTGCCTTCGTGGAACTCTTCATTCGTGTGTCCAGACACACGCGATACTATTTATAGGTTTCACTACAGGTTTTAAATTTACCAAGCTGCTGACCCAGAAAAGATTAGATACCTCTCAAAACAGCAAGCAGTGTTCTTTATACTGCCATCTCTACTCTTCCCAAGCATTGCATAGAACAGAAAAATACCTATTTTGTAGTAGTGTGTCACTAAAAAAGAAAAAGTTGGCATGCTAGAAGGTGACATTCTTTTCAAGATACACTGACTTACACAGCCATCTGAAACATATACTTGAGAACAAGTCAGCAGAATTTTCTTCATTGTACTTTTACCGGCAGGGGCGGGCCGGGCTTACTGGAGTCACTGACAGAAGAATGGGGTGAGCGCCGCCTGTAAGATGCACCGCAGGGTCCGTGTCACTGCAGCAGTTACTCTAGACTTAGAGTTGATAGAAAGCTGCCCATAAAAGACAACTTTATCTTCCCAGTGAGCACTGTCAGAAATACATTTCCATCATGAAATTCATCTGATAGCTAAAATTCTGAATGTTCAGTGAGGGTCCCCCAAACCCTAATCACCCTCACATGTAAATGTTTCCATCACCCATCGTTATGGCTGTTCCCCAATATTTGCTTATCCAGGAGTTTCTTTTCCCTGCCGGTTTGCACTGGTTTAGAGAAAGAGCAGGGAAGGGGCAGAGACAGACAGAGAGAGAGGATATGAAATGGGCTCCGTGCTGACAGTAGAGCCCGATGCAGGGACAAAACTCACCAACCATGATGAGACCATGACCTAAGCCGAAATCAAGAATCAGCCACCTAACCAACTGAGCCACCTAAGCACCCCCAGTTTGTTTATTTTTGAGAGAGAGAGAGAGCGCGCTCATGCACGGGGGTGAGGGGCAGAGACTAGAGGGGAGAGAATCCCAAGCCCACGGGGCTCAAACCCATGAACCATGAAATCATGATCTGAACTGATACCAAGAGTCAGGCGCTCGGACGACTGAGCCACCTAGGCACTTTTGAGCTTTTTTTACAATTACTGTTTCTCAGATTCTAGTGTTTGATGTTTGTTTTCTGCTATTACAGAAAATGTAGTTTTCTAGCCATGGTCTTTAATGTTTTGAAATATGTTCTTCTCTGACATGGAAATTATCTTTACAGACTTTTCTGCACAATCAGAAATCATCTTGTAGGCAGTGATAATTTGGTAGTAGAATTTTTTTAAATGAATGTTTCTTAATTAAAGCCTGTTCTTTGAAGTTAATTTAGAATGAAAATAGAATGATAAATGTGGTTGTTTTAGGGCAAGGCATGAAGTTTTTTTGTTTTTTTTTTTTTTAACGTTTGAGAGAGAGACAGAGTGTCAATGGGGAAGGGGCAGAGAGAGAGAGAAAGAGGGAGACACAGAACCTGAAGCAGGCTCCAGGCTCTGAGCTGTCAGCACAGATGTGGGGCTTGAACCCACAAACCATGAGATCATGACCTGAGCCAAAGTCAGATACTCAACCAGCTGAGCCACCCAGATAGGTGCCCCATTATGAAGTGTGTGAAGTGTGTTTTCAGGCTTATATACTAAGAAGCGTTAATAGTAAGAAGACATTTCAGTGTGTTCTTGATCTAAATCTAGATTTTTATCTACTTTGTTTCATCTGGCAAATTAACCTTTTAAATTTGGGAAGCCATGAGAGAATTTGACCAATAGGTGGCATGGTGCACTAGCTTAAAAGCTGATGAACCCCGTGCACTCACATGGACTGTTCAGGGACCATGAAACCAGGTTCATAGTATGGACCCACTGACCAGCTCAGGGACTAGAAGGTGGACTAGAACAGATGTGTAGTCTGGCCCCGTTATTTAATACACTTGGTACTAATCTATGATTAGAAAATGTTCAGTGCCAAAAAACTAACAATTGATTTGTTTTCTTGTTTTTAAATGCTAGATGCTGGCATTTAGTCCACATAGGGCTTAGCTGTCTACAGATCCTTTATCTTAGAACCGAGCACAGCTGAAAACCTTCCAGGTTACATGTTGCTTTTCAAGAACATTTTGGCTCAGTTTGGTGGTGTTGTCTTTATCCCTGGCCCTACTGCTTGTGGAAGACCAAATGACACAAAGATTATATCAGTAATAAGTTTAATTCTAGACAAATGTCTAAGATTAATAATTTACTACTCTTAATACTTTTGGTTAATTTATATTTAAATTTTATATTTATGTTTAAATATAAATTATATTTACATTTAAAATTAACCAAAAGTGAAGATTGTTGGTAAAGCGATTTAGGAGAATCTTGAGTTTCTCAAGCAGCATGGAATGAGGGAAAGTTATCACCTCTCTTGGAAAAGTCCTAAGGAGGTAAGATTATGAAGGGTGACCTGAATTGAAGAATGGAGGAAAAGAGAGGCAAACTAGATGAATACTTGAGGCCATGTTCCTTTGAGGGGACAGGTTGAGAGTGGTCATTTGGGGGTAGGAGTGAAACTCGTTGTCTGAAACAGTCAGAAGGGATGTATTCCCCAGCACAGTTGGAGACGCTTGGTTGGTGGGACTGGGAAGAGGGTCTTGCTCAGCTTAGCTGGAAAAGAATAAGAACGAAGGAAGACAGACTCTGAGGACACGCCATCCTGTGAGTTGTGCCCAACGTTGCGGGACTTATAATTAGACTTCACCCATCAGAGTAGGGAGCCCAGTGACTGTAAGGCGTAAAATGGTGCACAGTGATTGTTTACAGTGGCGTGAAGAGTAAGCAGGAAAGACGCACATCAAATTAGGGAAGTGTGACCGCGGCGTGCTGTGACAACAGAGCGCGATACCGGAGGGGCTGCGGACGGAGTGCGGGTGATGAAACACTGGTAAATGAGAACAAACCCAGAGGTTCTCGTATAGAAGACTAGAGGTAGACTGACATTATCCCTGAGCAGTGTTGTCTCATCCTTGTTTGGGTTTGACTCAGGTAGAGTAGGATTAGGGTAAGAGGAGTGACAGAGCAGGAAGTGGATGCTTAGACCCTGTGCCTGTAAAGGCTCCTGCCACTTTAGGATTAAGGGCCTGGGTTGTAAATTGAAAAATCCTGGAACAGACCAGTCACCTGCATGTGTCACAGAAGCATATACATTTAACCTTTGGAACCTGCCCCTTTGGTTACCATACCCTTCCTTCAGTTATCATTAGTCAGCCCTCGCACCTTCACTGCCCACACCTGTCCCTGGCTCTGTCCACCTTGGGCTTTCATCTCTTCCTTGTTCCCTTGATGCACTTTGCATTCCAAGTTTGTGCTTGTGAGTTCCTGAACAGATCACTTGCTGCTCTGCCACCATCACCCCTTCCTCTGCCCCAGGGGCTTCCCACCCTCCACTGGCGTTCCTGCCAGTGTCCTGTTTATTGATTCACAGCACGGCCAACTGTTTGTTTCTGGAGATAATTATAATGGGAAATCCTGTTAAAAAATGCATATGGGCCTTGGTTCTGTTTTTATAAATTTATAAAAAAATTAAAGGAGACCCTAGTAAAACAAGCACATCCTAGATGATTGTAAAATCAGAAATTATGACCACATCTCTCCAAAACACATACTACAGTACACAGTGTGGAGATCACTGAGTGCTTGAGAACCGTGTGACAGAGGAGGAATAAAGATAGTTTGTTCTCCTTCCCAGTGTTAGCGCTGTCTTCCCGGGATGGGAGGGGCCTTTCTCCTCTTCCGTTTGTACAACACCATTCCCATGGCTGGACCTCAGTTAGTTGAATTAATATGACCGGGGTCTGCCAAACTGCTGTATTTGCCCACTTAGCTACATCTATTGATAATTTACCACCAATTCTATTTAAATGATATACATCTATAATCTGGCCTTACTTGCTTTTCTTACTTTCCCTGGAATAATTTTAAATTTAAAGTAGATGCAACATAACTTTTCATTCATTCTGCAAATATTTATTAAATGTCTACTCTGTCAAGTACGGGGGCTTCACAGAAAGAATAAGCAATGGTTTTGGTCTACCAGGAGCACTGAGTTTAGGGAATAAATTTGCTTGTATATAAATAATCACACTGTGATGAACAAGTTGAGAGAGATTTCAGAGTTCTGTGGTGTCACAAAACGGGGCAGGGGTGGGGGGGAACCTACTTAATCTGATTAGATCAGGAAAGACTCCCTGAAGAACAACAACTTTCTGACCTGGCTGTTAAAGAAGGAGGATAAATTTTCCAGGTACAGGAGCTTGGGACAGGGCCTTCTGTGGCGAACAGGAAGGAACACATTGGTGGTGAGAGGTGTGATCAGTGCCCATTGAGGGCGGGGGGGGGGGCGGCACACAGTGGACAGCAAGTGCCCCCCTGTGCATCCCTGTTAGTGCCCGACCGCGTTGTTTGACCCTCATCCCACTGGAAGTGCGTAAGCAGCTCTGTGACCTGATCAGACCCATGTTTCAAAAGAATGAAGGAAGAGAGCTGAAGACGGGGAGACCATTCATCTGCCAGACCTGTTCTAGACTCCTGGGGTGCAGCAGGGAACCACGCCCTTGAGGACCTGACGTTTTAGTTGAGAGAATGAAAAAAAAATTTTATATATACACGTGTGTGTGTGTAATACACATACGTGCATACATACAGCATATTTCAGATTTTGAGGTACAAGAGGAAAAGGTCAGAATAGAAGAATGGATTGCTGAGTAAATAGAAGGGGGCTTAATCTCGGGTGTGGGCAGACAGTAAAGTCAGGAGCAAGGAGGGAGTATCCTCGGGTGGGGGAGGCAGGAAACAGAGGCAACAAGTCCTAAACTGGGCCTGGCTTAGAGCTTTATCATTAAAAAAAATTTTTTTTAAGAGTGCATGCACAGGGGTCCATGGCAGAGGGAGGGAGCGGGGGGTGGGGGCAGATAGAGGGAGAATCTTAAGCAGGCTCCATGCTCAGCACAGAGATCGACAAGGGGCAGTATCCCACAACCCTGGGTTCACGACCTAAGCTGAAATCGAGAGTTCGACACTCAACTGACTGAACCCCTCAGGCACCCCAGAGCTTTATCATTCAGAACACAATCTCCTGGGTCTTACACAGTTGAGCACTATGCCAGAGCATGACGAAAGGATAGCCCAGAAGACCAGCTGGTCAAAATGGACTAAAGTGGGCACTTTGTACAAGTAGGGTGTAAATGTCTTAACCTGGAGCTTAAACTGGGCTTACAGATTGTTAGGTTTATAAAGCAGAATACCTTGTGAAAGCTTGTGGAAAGAGAATGAGTCTGTACTTCACACTGACCAATGTCTGTGGCCTCCTCCCCAGCCCTGGCCATGGGTCTCTGTGTTGCCATGATCGCCTTTGTCCGCCTGCCCAGCCTCAAGGTCTCCTGCCTGCTTCTCTCAGGGCTTCTAATCTATGATGTCTTTTGGGTAAGTGTTTCCCTGAAGCCCCCAGGCTCTTTTGTGTTTAATGGGATTGTTTCCTCTCCAAAATTGCTAAGTATCCAAATTCTGGCTGGCTGGAGTACCTCCTAAGACCACTCCTCCCAGTGCTAAACCGTATATGTTAAAGGTAAGCAGGCATCTGTCCAGGCCTTTGTTGAGACAAGTTAAACAGATAGTACATGTGTGTCTCTTGGGGTGAGGTAGAGAACAGGCAGGCCGAGTTCTCTGCCCTGGGAGCCAAGATTTTTCTTTCACCTCAGAGCACTGCAGTCAGAAAAGCTTGGTGTTGCAGTGTTCTGAGACATGGCTCCTAAGAACAAGGAGGGCTGATGCGGAAACCAGGCTGCTGCTAGCTCCCTCTGTTGAAGATGTCTCTCCATTCGGCAGGTGTTTTTCTCCGCCTACATCTTCAATAGCAATGTCATGGTGAAGGTGGCCACACAGCCGGCTGACAATCCCCTTGACGTTCTATCCCGGAAGCTCCACCTGGGGCCTAATGTTGGGCGCGATGTTCCTCGCCTGTCTCTGCCTGGAAAACTGGTCTTTCCCAGGTAGGACTGGCGTGTTGGGCCTCATCTTGCAATGGTTAACACACTGTCTTCCCCCTGTGCCTCTGTGCTCCTTGTTGGGTCTTTGTCATCAACGCTCTTTATCCTAGACTGGAAGAGAGCTGTGAGTCGTCTGTCCATTTTACAAATGAGGAAGAGAATACTGATTTGACTTGCAAAGATTTGTCATTAAATGATACAGGTGCTGCTTTTTATTATTGATTAATGTTCTCAAATAACCATATGTTACTACTGTTAGCCATATTTTAGAGTTGGCTGGAGGGAATTCACAGGAGAATCTGGATCTTTTTTACTTCTAAGATGTTTGTAAAAGATGTCCTAATGCTAAAATTATACAGTTGCTGGTAATATAATCTTGGAAAAAATTATGTTGCTTTAATACCCGTGTCTGGTAGTAGTCAGGTGCTTGTTTGAAGTCACAGCAGCGGATGTGTGACAAATACTGAATTGCTTGACATTTTTTAGAGGAAACGGTACTTAAACAGAATACTTTAGCAGTCACTTTCGAGATGCTCTATTAAAGCAGTGAGGAGCCTGGCAGAAGACATCCATCGCCAGTACTCTTTTGGCGTGTAACCTTTAAACTCTTACAAACTAGTGTTGCTCCACCTCTAGAGATTTCCATTTCCCATTCAGGTAAGTCCAACTTCTTAAAAAGCTGACAAACAACTTTGCACAGGAGGAGAAATGGGATTGTGGAGGGTGGCATCCCTGACCTGTGACACTGCATTCCAGCTCCACCGGCAGTCACTTCTCTATGTTGGGCATTGGGGACATCGTGATGCCTGGACTCCTGTTGTGCTTTGTCCTTCGTTACGACAACTACAAAAAACAAGCCAGCGGTGACTCCTGCGGTGCCTCTGGACCCGCCAATATCTCTGGACGCATGCAGAAGGTCTCCTACTTTCACTGCACCCTCATTGGATACTTTGTAGGTAAGAGAGAGTGGGAGAGGCATGTGATCCGCTGACCGTCCTCCAAGCCCGGGAGTGAAATCAGGCCCTCTAGCTGCAGACGCTGGATGGAAGGAGAGCAGTGACTGTGGTTGCTGTTATAGACAACCACCAAGGACAGACAGCAGTGGCCTGTGAGATGACGCGGGCTGGCGCACTGGCCAGCCCTGTTCCCTATCCCGCAGTATCTGTGGAGAGCACTGGAGGAAGAGTCTGGTCAGTTCTACTGCACAGTGATCGTGGATCAGTCTGTGTGCTTAATTAAATCTTCAGCTTGAAGTTAATCCATGTCATGCTTATTTCCCATTTTATTAAACAGGGACTTCCCTTTGTATTTCCTAACAGGCCTGTCACCTCTGATCTTAGACTCCTACTAGGCTAGTTGTTCTCTGGGCAGCTAACTTACAACTGATAGGAAGAGACCTGTGTGATGGGGCTAGGAGTTGCGGTAACCCGTCTACACCTACAATGGCTACAGCAGGGTGGTTTGTTTCAGTACAAAAACTCAGAGACGGGCATGGCAAGTGGCATGAGCACCGAACAGCAGAGGAGACTGAGACTCAGAGAAGTAACTTGCTATAGCCAGGGTTACATAACTTTTCTAAGTAGCACAGTTGGAATTTGAACCCAGGTCTTTTGCCTCCAAGTCTGGCATCACATACGACAAAGAGGAAGGCCAGGCACCTCAAAGCAGAAGGGAGGGCTCGAACCAGGAACCTGAGCACAGAGCGAGGCTTGGGCCACTCACGGGTCCTTGCGATTGTAGAATTTCTAAAGCTGTACCATTCCACGCTTCTTTACCTGCGAGAGCTGAGCATTTCATACCCTGCCCACTGGACAGAATATGTCACAGTAGAGCTGTCCAGTCTGAAGACCCTGGCAAGCAGCAGCCAGGTCACAGGTCCTTTTCTCTCGGGGCCAGCCCCTTGGCGTTATTCACGAGTATTCTTCTCTCCTCATAGGTCTGCTCACTGCTACTGTGGCATCGCGCATACACCGCGCAGCCCAGCCGGCCCTTCTCTACTTGGTGCCATTTACCCTATTGCCACTGCTCACGATGGCCTATTTAAAGGTGAGAGAAGCAGTTAAAACCTGTGAAAGCAATAACTTGGCATATATTCTCCTTGTCCGAGGTGGTTCTCCTTAAGCCCCAGAGCTCTTGATCTTGACAGTGGGTTGATGTGTTTTTGCTAACCTGATATTAGCAGCCTCTTCCAGACTGTTGCAACCACTGGCAGAAAATGCTAATGATAATGAGTTGGACCCTCACACCACCTGGTCATGGATGAACTAACTGAAATCCCTAGAGCTCAGCTGCAGAGACTTCCTGTTTCCCTTAAAAGCACCACCCTATTGTCACTTAACAGCTTTTTTAATTCTCTGCATCAAAACTTGGAAATAATTAGGAAATGTATGATGACAGCTAGACGTGAAGCATTACAAGAGTTGCATTATTCCCATTTTACGGGGGAGGCAGCAGGGAGGTAAACTAACTTGCCTTTAGCATCTCACTCAGAAATGATAGAACTTACACCCTTCTTGGCTTAAGGGGCCTAAGAGCTCTTCTAGCGAGTTCTTCAAAGAATGGTGGCTATCTTTCAGTGCATGAAATTGGAATGTTCCTTGATTCCCCGCAGAAGCAGTGGGATCTGAGATCAAGAATCAAAGAGGACTTATATGTATGTGTGGCTCACATTTAAACCTGTAACTTAGGAAAGTTCCTTCTTCCCCAGGGTGACCTTCGGCGGATGTGGTCTGAGCCATTCCACTCGAAGTCCAGCAGCTCCCGATTCCTGGAAGTATGATGGATCCCAGAGAGTGACCGGAATGGCCATCTTAGTCCTTTTCTGTCAACGCGTGGTTTTGTTTCCTCTTAGAGCTGGCGTGGTACTCGGAGATGTACCTGTTTAAGGAACTGACGTGTGACTGGATTTTGCGTTTGCAGGGCGCTTGTTTGCAGGAGCGAGGGGCCGGAGCCCTGCTTGGTTCTTTCTCTTCCTGCCGTCGTATGGGCGGAGCCCCTGCTGAAGTGACAGGCCCTCCCCAGCGCTCCTTCCTCCCCCGTTTTTATGAATCTGCACCAGACTGTTACCTGTGGGGGATGGAGATGTGACTGTTTAAAACTGACTGACAACGGCAAGGAGTCGTTCTATACCTTTTGAACACTAAAAGGATGAAAAAATATTAGCAAACCGAAGTTTCTTCAGTGAACCCTCAAGAACTTTGGGACCAGTTTCCTATGGGGGACTCAGTTTCAGAGAACTGAGACAGAAGCTCTTCTGTCGTTCTATTCTTTCCTTTTTTTGGATTTATTAAATATTTTCTGTGGTGTGAAGTGACTTATTAAATCCACAGACACTGAGTGACTTCTTACAACATATACATAAGAATTTCATGTCCACCCAGATGTTGTGTTGGCAGTGAACGAGGGCACGGTTTTTATACATACACACACACACACACACCCATAGGTATATATGAATAAACAAAAATTAAAATCTGCTAAGATCATGCTGTGTAGCAGACAGGGACTTGCTGTAATTTTTAGCATGTAGAGCAGTTGACTCTGGCTTCCTTGTATATGGATAAGCTGCTGTCTTTCCCTCCACAACTGAACGTGCAGTTAAAAACCAGTATAGTATTTGTACTGATATACTCATGGACTTTAGGGGGCTCTCATTTGGTTTTGATCAGTGTAGCAAATTAGGGATGAAAAGTTAAAACTTTTTGGCCCTTTTTTTGTTCGTTTTTACAGGCTTCTCCTTTGCAGGGTTCTTAGTAGTTTCTTCTTGAACCAATGCATGTAATATAGCAGCAGGTGTCTTTGTGCTTTCTGATCATAGTAATGTACTACTTGTAAATACATTTTTCTATTTTCTATTTTTTTTTGTATTTTTTTTTTTGGCATTTTGTTTCATTGGTGTGCTGTATTTTCCATGCCCTCACTCCTTTAAGAAAAAAAAAGGAAAAAAGCAACACAATCCTGTCCTTGCTGTTGTGATTATGGTCTTGGTTTACCTGTGGTGACAACTGGGTATTGGGGACAAATGTCAGCACCCCTCTCAGCTGGGCCCTACAGCCTAGGAGTTGCGGAAGGAGCGACCTGCTCTGTCCCCTTAGAATTTGGCCATGTGCTGTGGTCTTCGCTGGAGAGCTTGCATTCTGGTAACTAAGTGTGATCACGTCAGCTCGCCATGGTCTCCGCAGCCCCAGCCTGGTAAGAAACTGTCCAGGGTACAGGCAGAGAGAATCCTGGCTCCCTGACAACAGAAGTCAGAGAAGGGCCCATGTGTCCTGGTTTCTCCCTGCAGCAGGTGGCCTGCCTCGACCCGTGTGAGGAACGGTGTGCTGGGCTTCCCGGTACTGAAGCCACGGCGACAGAGCTCGTGGGTGGGGCGTGTTGCGGGGCGGGAGGGCGGACGTCATCAGGATGGTCGGTGCGTTCTTCTGTTGTGTCTTCAAATCCTGCTGAGGGCTGTTTTGTGTTTTGTTGGTTTTGTTTTTGTTTTTTTAATAAATGACTCCTTTCTAGCCTTTGTCACCTCATCTTCACTTTTGGTTGTTGGCACCACACGGAGCTCCCGTCACCTCCTGCCTGCTGCGCCTGTTCCAGAAGACTGACGGGAAGACCCTGTCTCCAGACAAGGTCGCCCGTGGCTCTGGGTCAGTCCTAGAGATGTCAAAGAGTTGACGCTTCCGTTGTCCACAGAACTCAAAACGGCCTCTGGATTTGGTGAAGACCAAAGGTACACTCGTGGACGCGCTGCTCATTGGCTGTGTTCTTCCTCAGCCCTCGAGGGTGCTAATGGCTAATTAACCGGGGCAGGGGGTGGGGGAACGCCTCCAAAATGACTAAGTGCTGGTAATGCTTAGAGATAGTCTCCTGGCAGTTGGTGGGCTTTATTTTTGTTAACTATCTTTTCATAAAAAGCCTAAAATCCAGACACTATAACTTTTTGTCATCCTTGCTCCTGTGCAGGTTTAGGGTGAAAAACACCCACACGGGTCTCCTGGATGTGATTAGGGCTCCAGCTGCTAGTCCTCAAAGCCCTTAAAACTTTGGCAGAGGAACCACAAATATTCCCTTTGTTTTAAGTCAACCGCAGAAGACACGTTAGAATTTCCCCTGGTTCTGAAAATGATAGGACTCGGGGAGGGGGGATGGGCAAGGGGTGGCTGCAGTTACAGCGCATTATTTCAGTTTCTCCTTAGTGTCTTCTCCCCTCCCCTGCCCGATACAGACTTCTGTCTTCCTCCTGTTTTTTTCTGTTTTCTCAGAGGCTCTGACTTCTGGTGTTTTCTGTCTGAGAAATCTCGTTTGCATTAGGCGAGCCATGTTGACAAAGTTCTAGCGCCGTCCCCCTTCCTCACGGGTCTGGGGTTCTTCGCCCCCAAAGAGACTGCACTTTGGAACTCTCGCTCATAGTAACTTTCTTCTCATTTGAGCTAAAGAGGATAAGACGGCAAAGTTTACCAAAGCCTTGTATGTTCCATTGCTGGTATTACAGCTTTGCTTTTCCGAATAAGAACTGCACGGCTCCTCGTGTGGGGACGGTGCAAATCAGAACGGGGGGCTTCGGGGGTGCCCTTGTAGCACGCCGGCACAGGTAAGTTATGTTACCCACAAGAGAAAGGCTAGTTCTCCGGAGGGAAGGGAGTTCGTTCTGTTTTGTCAACAAAGTGTTAAAAATAGACTGCATCGCAGCTCCCCGTTCCCGCTAACCACATCCAGCGTCGTATGTAGACAGTTGTGTTTGGTAAAGGCCAGCACGGACGTCAGAGCCTCGGAATGTAGCCGTGCCGGCGATCCATGAGGTGCGCTCCTCGGGCACCTCGACTGCAGTTCTTCTCCGCGAGGCCGGGCAGGCTGCGCAGGCTCCGAAGGAAAGCAGCCCGACCTGCTTGGGGCCCCACCGCACGCTGGCCTGCACACCCTGCTCCGTCCGCTCAGGCACTTCGCCTTGGCAGTTTGCAGCCGTGAAATCACGCCAGCCCTGCCGCGGAGTCTGATGCGGCTGCGACCTGGCTCTTCTCTCTTCCGGGAGGGATAAGCCAGGTCAGAGCCTTTCTATCCCAGTGCAATTATAGACTGCTTTCTGTTTCCCAGCCTGAGTGAGCTCTTCACTTCCACAGGTTCGGAGTCTAACGTCACACGCGTGTGGAGCCTCTCCAAAAACAGTGCTTTGTCCACTCCTTTCAGCCGTAATCTGTTTCCTCCTCGGCCTTTGCCTTCGAACCCAAAGCCCTTTCCCATCCATTGGCGGTAATTCAGTCGTGTTTCAACCTAAGCCATGTCAGGCACTGACTGCAAAAGCCAGCAGCCAACGCCCTACTCCTGTGGTCCCCTGCAGGGGCTGCTCTACCGTGGAACGCTGTCCCTGCACTCGAGGTTACCCAGCAGCACAGCGTGCAGTTCCAGAGTTCATCAACCAGAAGTTGTCAGGAGGCGATAATTAAGCAGGGATGTTGATTTGGGTAGCATCCCAAATAGTGTCCCACTAGGGAGCAAAAACCAAAGGTTTTTTAAAAAATAAGGGAATATATATTATCTACAAAAAGTTCTGATTGTGGCTGGTGGAACATAATGGATTGTTAAGGCTGTGTCCCCCCAGATGGCCAAAGCCTTTTTCAGCAGCAAATTGCAGGTCCCAGCAGAGCCCTTGGGAGTATCTGCAGTTTAGCCCCATTCACAAGTTCATGGCTCCCCCTGGTGAAGACGTGCCTGAGGCCCACCTCTTTAATGGCCTCCCGGCTCCATTTTAAAACCCCTGGACATAAGAGACCCCGTTTTATTTCACCTCTGACAAGTACATTCTAGAGCTTTCAGTCCAGGACTCTGGGCTTTCCCATAAATAGCAAAGACGTAGCTGGGAATGCTTGTTCTCAGGACTGGGTGCACTAACAAAGTGCAAAGCAGGATTGTAACCATGGTGCAGTGAAGCCGTGTTCCTGACCAAACGTATAAACAACCGCTGAAAGCAGCACCGGGCACATTCTCTACGCAGCATGGTTTGGAAGTCTTACCGCTTGGAGCCAGCAGTTCGGTCGTGGCCATTCTAGCTTAATGCAGTGCTTTGTAGTGGTGATCACTCTGGTGTGCTCTGGGGCTCTTGGATCCTTGAATTATTGAAAATTCCTATGGTAGACCTAGGCTTAGTTTATGGCTCCTCTCATTTGGATGTTGCCTAGTCAATTGTTTAAGTTCTAAGAAGTCTGTCCCCTGTTAAGTAGAAACTATATAACCTACCACTGGCTCGCAGATGAACAGTGTCCCTGAGAGGTCCTGAGCTAGAGTCCGTGAGCTTGCTCCAGCCCTCACCGAGTCCTGGGGTTCCCACTAGATCCGGAAGACTGAGGAATGGGAACCATGTTAGAGAGAGGAAACAAGGCTTGAGACTGCGAGTCGGGAAACCTGCCAAGCAGTGGGCTTTTGCCTCGTGAGGAATGAAAGACAGGAAGTGGGTGTCCAGAGAACAAAGAGATGGAGAGAGGGCAGCAAGGTGGCCACATGCCAGCATTCCAGCCTCTGGAGTCTGAGTGCCAGTTCCTCTGCCCTGCCGAACAGACTTTCTCCAAACAAGTCACCTATTCACCTTCTAATGAGACTGTCACTCAACTCGGAGATGCAGGCAGCACATGCAGCCCAGCTTAGAGCCTTTGTCATTGAGCCTTTTCCCTTAGAGACAGCAGATCCCCTCACACTTCCCATTGGTGGGGTAGCTTGATGGATTGGGATGCTTTCCCCAGGTACACAGCAGCACCTCCTGGGCAGCTGTGCCCACATACAGGCTTCCTGGGGAGGGAAGACAGCTAATTTCAAAAGAGGGTAAGGGCCTGCTAGTGCAGGAAGGTGCACCCCCAGCCTCTAAGATGACAAAGCACTGTGTGGACGACAGTGTTGGAAACAGTGCTGCCCTGCCCAGAAGCTCAGGGAATGGAGAGACCCCCTTCCCTGTTCCCCTGGGCCCTTGGACAGCCACAGGTGCAACTGGCCTGTGCCACTGGATGTCACACTAGGTGCAATCCTGTGTGGCCTTCACCAGGGTCTTCATGGAGCTGCTCTGCCAGCAGGCCCCCTTGCTGTACAGTCCCAGTGCAAGGTGGCTGGGACAAAGGGTTGGAAGAACCTGCTGCCACACTGGATGGAGAGCATAGGGACTGGAAGGGGACCCCACCGCTTTTGACCTGAACAGTTATTTGCCAAAACTGAGAGAAAGGAAAGATAGAGGAGGAGGAGAGTTCTAGAACAGCCAGTGGAGCAGCTAAAGAACTGGGATGTCTTAAAAATAGAAACGTGCATTCCCCCAAGGCTTTAAATGAAGGTGAGGGCAATCGTGAGGGGGAGGAAAAGACTCCCTTGACATTCTGTGTGGGAAGGCATCGTCAGCCGGTCGCCTCGCCCTGCCGCATGCGGCCTGGGGTTGGTGAGAAAGCCCCTCTGAACCTTGCAGGTAACAGTGCCTTATTTAAAGTATTAAAGGGGCACCTGCGTGGCTCAGGTCATGATCTCACATTTGTGAGTTCAAGCCCCACATCAGGCTCTATGCTAACAGTGGAGAGCCTGCATCAGATCCTCTATGCCTCTGTCTCTGCCCCTCCTCCAATCATGTGCCCTCTCTCACAAATGAACATTTAAAAAATCATTTTTTAATTTATTTTTTAAAGGCTAGAAGTATTAAATGAATACTAGGCACTACACTGGTCTGCTGAGTTTTTATGTATTCCACACAATGTACCAGTCTTCATGGAGTTAGAATACAATTAAGATAATCCTAGTTAAACAGATGACACTCTTTCATTATCTAAACCACCACAGCTTCTATAGATGCTTTCAGTTCGTCCCTGAGGACACTGGCTATCTTTCTGCTGTAGAGGCGTAAAGGGAGAGCGGGCGCTTGCCTCCCAGTCCGGGCTTTCAAAACAGACTGGATTCTGCACAGGTAACAGGATCTTTACCCTAAAACCGGGCCAGACCGGGGATGAGGGGTGTGAGTGTGTAGCAGTTTAAGGGAAAAGTTAACCGCCACCCTGTGGAACCGCCCCTTCAGCCACTGTGGGCTGGAGTGGCTCCCAGCTCTGTAGGCTTTTCTTGAAGCCCCCTGGAACAGTGGGCCAGACTTCCAGTCTACTGTAAAATAAAGAGCAGTGTCACTCTAAGCCGCTTGGCTGAAGTCAGTCCACAAGATAGAAGGGGGATAGGAGTCAGAGGATGTAGAAAGTAAGAAAAGATTCAGCAAGCACTTGGAAAATTATCCTCAGGGGAGGGACTTCCTTGGGGAAGTCAGGGCTGAGGTATCACTGATGAAGTGCAGTAATAACTGGTTGAATGACTGTTTCAAATGAGCAAAGGAATGACCTGGCAGTGACCGGGAGGAACGGCCCTAATCTTTGCCTTGAGCTCTGCCCAACACTTCTCTTGCCCGTGTGGCTGAGGACACGACTGGCAGGCCGAGCAAATCAGAGGACACGAAGCGAGGCGAGAACATAACCATGATCCAGCGAGCTCAGAGGGTTAGGACAGGTAGTTAAACACGGGGAAACTGGCTGGACGGAGCCTTGGCAAATGATAGCCAGACCACAGACATGAATGAGGACCGTCTCACAAGAGTCCTCTGAGCTGGGTGCCGCCAGTACCACCAGTTTTACAGACGAACTCGCCAAGCCCCCGAGATCTGGTAATGGCAGAGTTCGCTCTAAACACTGGCCTGTGACCTTAACCAGTGTACTTCCTCCCCCGCACAGAACTGCGATCGGCCCCACTCTCAGAAAATGCAGCTGAATCATGAGACACTCTATGAGGGCTGTCTGGCCTACTAGGTCCAAAACATTTTAAATCCAACCACTGCCCAAAGCAAATAATGATTATCGCAACCACCTCTGCCCGGTCTTCCCAAATCCGGTGCATATTCCACATCTGTGGGCCAAGATGATGATCCCCTCATATTTTTAATAAAACCTCATGATACAGGAAGACATTATCCATTTTATACACCAGAAGAAGGAATTTCAAGGTCCTATAATTTGCCTCAGACCTTCCTGCTTCCTTGCGCAGTTTATCAGAAAGTAGTCACACCAAGGTTTTATAGCTAAGACTTGTGTGGCTTAAACAAGGGATGGGAGGGTCTGTAAACGGGACGGCGCAAACAGCATCATGCTGGAGGCTGGGGACCGCCAACCCTATGTGACAGGGGAGAGCTGGAGTCTGGGCTGCCTGGGCCCTGTTCTGACCCAGCTGCTGTCCAGAGGCGTAATGCGGAGGCCCTCCTCCCAGTAAAGTGGTGGCAGTGTGGACTCCTACTGACTAAAAGAGAGTACAGCCTTGTACAAATCCGGAGTCCCTAGAAGGAGGGGCCAGGACCAAACAATCTCTTTGAGGCTTCTGAAGCAACCGGATTTTAATGTTACAATGATGCATCCCCCATTGCTGTCGTTAAAACAAAACAACAAACCATAAAAATAAATGAAGACAACTGTCAGCTGCTGCTGTGATCTCCAGTAATGGTGGGGGGTAATTCAAACTCCTGCTAAAAATAACTTTAAAGTCTAGAAAGTGTCTTTTACAAGCAGCGAAGAAGGTTCTGCTTCTGCTAATGGTAGAACTATTCATTCAACTCTCCCACAAACAGCAACTATAGATTCTCAACCAAATGAAGAAAAAAAAGCAACCAAACAAGAGAAACCGGAAAGGAGTTCAGGGTTGGAAGGAAATATCATGGAGAGAGTTCCCATGTTTCTGGCTTTTTGCCTGAGGTCACGTCTCAGTTGCCAGAGGACCTGGTTATTGGTTCAACAACCAGAGGAAATCGTTTAGAACGACCCTTGTACCTTAAAAAGTGAGGGAGCAAGTCCCAGAAAGGAGAAAGCGCCCCATGTTCTGTGCATAAACTCAGCCTAAGTCTTTGATCTCTAAATACACACTGAGAGAACAGACGCCAGCCAGCCAGAGGAACTAAAAAGAATGAGCAGCTGCACAGCACAGGGGAAGCAAATTCTTAGTCTGAATTCAGCCAACTTAGCTGCCTGTTTCCAAATAGTCTTCAGAATTTCTACAATATCTAGGATAGAATTCAAAATCACTACACATGATGAAAAACAAGGAAATGTGATCCATACCGAAGAGAAAAGGTGATTCGTGGAAAGTGAGATGACCCAGATGTTAGAATGAACACTCAACAGATTTTTAAATCAACTATTAAAATGATGCCAAAAAAATACAAAGGAAAATATAATGAGTGCACAAGTAGGAATTGTCAGCAGAGAAAAAGTGATGAACCAAGTAAAAATTCTAGAACCGAGAAATACAATGCCTGAAAGTAAACGCAGTAGGTAGGATTAACAGCACACTGAAAAGTGACATGTTAAAGGCTTGAAAAAAGAGCAGGGTTAGTAAACCTTTTCTGTGAGGGAGCCCAGTAAACACTTCTGGCTCTGAGGGTCAAAAGTCTTCATTATGACTACTCATCTCTGCCATTGAGGTGTGAAAGCAACGATGGTAAGTAAACAGGGATAAACAGATCGGTCCTGGAGTGATCCAGCTTCTCAACCCTGAAATAGAACCATGGACATCTAATTTGAAGAACAGGGTGGGGTGGAACCTGAAAAACTGGTCAGAGCGTCTTTGATCTGTGGGACATCAAACAGTCTAACATGCACATACATCCTTGGAATGAGAAGGGGAAAGAACTTGGTAGAAAGGATTTTTTTCCTTTGTTTTTAAGTAGGCTCCACACCCAACTTGGGCTTGAACTCAGGACCTTGAGATCAAGAGTCACATGCTCTACTGACTGAACCAACCAAGTGCTCCAGGTGTTTTGTTTGTTTTTTAATAATGGCCAAAAATTTCCAAACTTGGAGAAAGTCCAAGAATCCCAACAAACCCCAAACAGAATAAATACAAAGAAGGCTGCATCCAAGGACTTCATACTCAAATTGCTGGAAGCTAAAAATAAAAAATCTTGAAGGCAACAAAATAAAAATGACTTTACCAAGAGAAACCACATTCCAATTATATGAAATACTGCAAACTTCTCATCAGAAGTCACAGTGACTAGAAGACAGTGGGATAAATCAGTAAAGGTGTGAAAGTAAAACATGTCCTCCCAGAATTCTCTACCAAGTGGAAATATTCTTCAAAATGCAGGTAAAATACTGACATTTTCAGATAAACTGTAACAAGGAAGAGTCACCAGCAGCAGACCTGCTTTACAGGAATTACTAAAAAGTTCTTCAGGTCTAGGGAAATGAGACCAGATGGGAATCCAGACTTACAGGAATTAATAAGTCAGTCTAGTAATCTCAAAATGGCCTCCAGTGGTCCTTTCTTCCTGTTATTTATGTACTTATCTAGTCCCCTCCCACACGATCAGGACTGATCTGTGTGGCCACCAGAATGTGAAATGATAGTGTAAGATTTCCAAAGCTAGGCCATTAAAGACATTGACATAGGCTTAAATCTTCATAACCTTGGATTAAGCATGACCCTTTTAAAAAAATTTTAATGGTCATTTTTGAGAGAGAGAGTGGGAACAGGGGAGGGGCAGAGAGGATCTGAAGCGCAATCAGCACAGAACCCGATGTAGGGCTTGAACTCAGGAACTGTGATATTACAACCTGAGCTAAGTAAAGTCAGACGCTTAACTGACTGAGCCACCCAGGCACCCCAAGCATGATTCTTTTAGATCTAACACCTAAAACACACATAGTCAAGGGAAAAAAACAGATAATTGGACTTCATCAAAATTTAAAACACTTGTGCCTTAAAGATACAACCAAGAATATAAAAAGCCCAAGGAACGGGATAAACTATTTGTAAATCACAGATAAAGACTTAGTATCCAGAACATTTAAAGAGCTCTTAAAACAACAATAAAAAAAGTAATTCAATACTTTGTGTGGGCAAAAGATTTGAATACACATTTCTCCAAAGAAGATATAATAATAGCCAATAAGTACATGAAAAGATGCTCAGCATCATTAATCACCAGACCACAAATTGGTCATGAGACACCACTTCACATCATGAAGATGCTATATATAGTTCTAAAAAACGGCGGGGGTCGGGGAGCACCTGGCAGCATTTGACTCGATTTCAACTCAGGTCATGATCTCCTGGTCTGGAGACTGAGCCCCATGTCAGGTTCCAAAATAAGTGTGGAGCCTGCCTGGGATTCTCTCTCTCCCTTCCTCTCTCAAAATCAAACCAAAAAAAAATTTTTTTTAATAAATAATTTAAAAAAAAACAATAATAACAATTAGCAAGGATGTGGAGAAATTGCTAGTGGGACTAAAACGGTGCAGCCGGTTTGGAGGACAGTTAGGCAGTTCCACAAAACGTAAAACATGGAGTTACCATACAGTCCAGCAGTTCCACTGCTTATACACACAAGAGGATTTAATGTTATCAGCACAAAAACTTGTGCACAAATGGTCACAGTAGCACTATTCATACTAGGCAAAAAGTGAGGCCCTAATGTTCAGGTGATAAGTGGATAAACAGAATTAACATCCATACAATGGAATGTTACTTGATAATAAAAAGAAATGAAGTGCTGACCTATGATACAACATGAGTAAGTTGAAAACATCATGTAAATAAAAGAACCCAGACACAAACGGCCATATAAAATATTTCATTTATATCAAATGTCAAAGATAGGCAAATCCATAGGGACAGAAGGGAGATTACTGTTTGCCAGGGGAAGAGTGAAATGGGAATAACAGTTAACAAGAGCAGACTTTGGGGATGATGAAAACCTCCTGGAATTAAGCCATAGGATGACTCCATAACTTTGTGAATATGCTGAAAATTACTGACCTGTGTACTTTAATAAAAGTATGGATTTCATGGTATGAGAATCATATCTTAATTTACCACACACACACACACACAAACCCTGTCACTTTCCTCTTTCTCAGGTCATGCGCACTGGGAGAAGTCCAATGCCATGTCACAGGAGCACTCCAAACAGCTATAGAGAGAGGCCCCCTCTGGTGAGAAACAGAGCTATCCATATGCTGTAACGTGAGAAGGCAGAAGCCAACCCTCCAGTCCAAGTCAAGCCTTCAAATGACTGCAGCGCTGGCTATTATTTTGACTGTAATCTCATTCTAAGAAACTACAAGCCAGAATCACCCAGCTGAGCCAATTCTGAGTCCTGCCTCACCGAAACTGTGAACGGTAATACTTATTGTTGATTTAAGTCACTAAGATATGAGGTCACTTGCTAGGCAGCAACAGGTGACTAATACAATTGGCAGTGGATTAAATATAAAAGACTTTTCTCTAAATTTCATTAATATACCTATAACTGAGTGGGAAAACTTAACATTGTATGGTGGGGTTTGTAACTTATGAAGATATAATACCTGTAACAACTACTGCATAAAATGTGGGTGGTAAGTAAACGGGCCTATATGGTTGCAATATTTTTATATTTTTGTGAACTGGTAAAATAGTAACTCTAGGCACGTAGTGAAAAGCTAAGGATGTATATTGTAATCCTTAACGCAAATACTTCAAAAATAAGAAAATGCCGGCGAGGCGGCTCAGTCAGTTACGTACTTGTCCCATTCCTGATTTTGACTCAGGTCAGGATCTCACGTCATGAGACGAAGCCCCACGTCAGGCTCTGTGCTGGGCGTGGAGTCTCTTGAGAGTCATTCCCTCCCTCTGCCCCTCTTCTGTTCATGTGTGCTCTCTCCAAAAAATTGATAATAAAATGAATAGTAAAAATAAAATGCAAAAGAATATTTAAAAAGCCACTAAGAGGATTAAAATAGAATACTAAAAACTATTTGATTAGCTAAAGGGCAGGAAAAGAGAAAACAAAGATAATAGCAAAATGACCAACCATATCAATAATTATATTAAATATTAATGGACTAAAAAAATAATGGACTGATAACATATTTCTGACAGAATAAAAAGCTCTCACCTTAAAACATACAAATAAATGAAACAAATAAAGCTCTCGCCTTAAAAAGAACATAGAAAAATCTACCTCCCAATGGGGCGATTATCTGTGTCACCACTCTGCCATTAAAGAGCCTTTAATACTTCCCTACTCCAAATCAACTGTCAATTTAGAATAATTTTTGTCTGAGTCCAAAAACACAAAACTGAAATGTCACATCATTATTCCCTGTCAATGCTTGTCTGTGATGAGACTAGGCTGAAGAACAGGTTTCGAGAGAGCTCGGAGAGCTGAGAAATTGAAAAAGAGAGGCTCCAGGAGAGTAGATGCGTTTGAAAGGCTTTTAGAACAATTACAGATCCAGAATGTATACAATGCCAAACAGACCAGGCTACTTTGTAAAGCAAGCAGTGGAGAACATTTTCAAACTCAAGGAACTTCTGAAGTTGCAGAAAAGGTAGAGCTCCTTATATAATGGGGAAACACTGCTGGGAAAATTGTCTGCAAGCCTCTTGAGCCAGTGACTTTGCTCAGCACTGAAACAGGGAACAAAGGAAAGACAGATGGACGTGTCTTCTGAACAGCCAGAAAAGGAACTGTCTCATAAGAACGTGCAACCAGAAATGACTTTCTATGCCTGTTATCTGTAAACTAGCTATTCTTCATATTTATGTACATTTTGTACTACCAATGACCCAGAAATTGGCACGAGTCTATGTACATTAAAAAAAACCTGATATTATGAAAAAAAAATCGATGAAACAATAGGTCTCAGACAGACAACAGGCAGCACAGGACAGTGATCTTTGAGAGAAGGAAAACTAGTGAAGTAAGCCCTAAAACTGGCCCAACCTACAACATGTAGAGAGTTTCCAGACCGGGGATCAGAGAATAAATCAAAACAGAACCTAGGGGTGCCTGGGTGGCTCAGTCCAACTTCAGGTCAGGTCATGGTCTCACAGTTGATGGCTTCAATCCCCACATTGGGCTCTGTACTGACACCTCAGAACCTGGAACCTGCTTCAGATTCTGCGTCTCCCTCTCTTTCTGCCCTTCCTCCATTCATGCTGTCTCTGTCTCTAAAAAATAAATGAAAATGTTTTTTAAAAAAAATTTTTTTTTCAACAGAACCCAGAAGTTTCCTTGGGTTGAAGAGAGTGCACAGTTCATGAGACCAAAATGCCTAGAATTGGGGGATAGAGTCAAAAGAGAAGAGAATATCAGAGAACAAGAGATAACTGAAGGGGCGCCTGGGGGGCTCAGTTGGTTAAACATCCAGCTTCAGCTCAGGTCATGATCTCACGGTTCGTGGGTTCGAGCCCCACATCAGGTTCTGCACTGACAGTTCAGAGCCTGGAGCCTGCTTCCAATTCTGTGTGTCCCTCCCTCTCTGACCCTCTCCTGCTCACACTGTCTCTGTCTGTCTCTCAAAAATAAATTTAAAAAAACAAAAAATAAATTAAAAAAAAAAAAGATAACTGAAGATCTGTAAAGGCCTACCTTTAACTTTAGTACATACGTATGAAAAGTTATCAAAGTCAAGGAGAGAAAAACATCAATAGGAAAAGACCCAAAAATTATGTAAGTGATAGAATTAGTAGACAAGAATGTTTAAAAAGTGATTATATTCTACATATCCAAAAAAAAAAGTAAAGGAAACCATGAGCATGTTGAAAGAAAAGGTAGAAGATAGAAGGAAGACCTAAACCAAAATGATAAAAATGAAAACTATGATGTCTGAGTTACAAAATACACTGGTGGGATGAACAGCACACTGGATATTGCAGAAGAAAACATTAGCAAACTTAAAGACAGCCTACAGTTGAAACTACCAACAATGAAAAACAGAAGGAAAAAAGACGACTAGGAAAAACCAGCATCAGTGAATGATAAGACAACATTAAGTAGCTTAATATACATGTGAATAGAGTGTCAGAGTTGAAAGATGGAAAGTAGAAACATTAAAAAAATAATGGCCAAATTTTTCTCCAGGTTTGCTTGGATGTTTGTTTGTTTCAATTTTGGAGAAAGCTATAAACCCCTAAATCCAAGAAGTTCAATTAACCCCAAGTAGAATAAACATGAGGAAAACTACGTCAAGGTACTCATATCAAATTCCCAAAAATGATTTAAAAAATGTATAAATAGGCATGTGGTGATTGGGGCAGGGGCGCAGGGAGAGGGAGGAGAATACAAAACAAAAGTGAGAATGACAGCAAAATTCTCATCAGAAACAATTCAAACCAGGAGACAGGAGCAACATCTCTAAAGTACTGGAAGAAACAAGGCCCAGACCAGAATTCCTAAGGCGTTCCAGTTTTTCTCAGAATTCTAAGAGAAAGTCTTTCAATAATGAAAATGAGGGGCACCTACGTGGCTCAGTCAATTGAGCATCTGATTCTTGATTTCAGCTCACGTCATGATCCCTGGGTCATGGGATCAAGCCCCACATTGGCCCTGTGCTCAGCATGGAGCCTGCTTAAGATTCTCTCTCTCCCTTTGCCCCTCTCCCCAATTCGTGCACTCTCTAAAATTTTTTAAAAATATTAATGAAGATGAAATACACATAAATAAAACTTATGGGCAGCAACAAAAGCATCACTCAAGGGAAATTTATCACTGTAAATACCTGTATGAAAAATGAAAGATCTTGGGGCACCTGGGTAGCTCAGTTGGTTAAGAGTCTGGCTCTTATCTCGGCTCAGGTCATGATCTTACAGTTCTTGGGTTTGAGCCCCACACCAAACTCTCTGCTGAACCTACTTCAGATCCTTTATCCCTGACTCTCTCTGCCCCTCCCCTGCTCATACACTCTCTGTCTCAAAAAATAAACTTTAAAAATTTGTATAAAAGTAAATAAAGACATGACAAGAAAAGAACCCTACAGACCACTATTCCTTATGATGATAGATACAAAAATACTCAACAAAAAGTAAATCAAGCCCAACAGCACATTAAAAGGCTTATTTGTCAAAAAAAAAAAAAAAAAAGGCTTATTTGTCATAACCAAATGGGACTCATCCCAGGAATGCAAGAGTGGTTCAGCATAAGAAAATCAATAAATACATCATATTTACAGAATGAAAGTAAAAAAAAACCCTCACATGATTATCTCCATTCGTGCAGAAAAGGCATTTGACAATTCAACACCCTTTCATGATAAAGATTCTTAGAAAACTAGAATGGGGGGGGATGTTTCAACATGATAAAGGGTATTTATGAAAATTCCACAGTTAACCTCATATGCAATGGTTAAAGCCTGAAAGCTTTAGGATGAGGAATGAGAGAGGATGCCCACTTTGACTGCTGTTATTCAACTTTGTACTGGAAGTTCTAGCCAGATCTGTGAGGCAGGAAATAAAAGGCATCCAAATTGGAAAGGAACAGGAAAAACTATCTCTATTCACAGATGACATGATCTATAGAGAGAAAATGTAAAAAAAAAAAAAAAAATCCACAAATAAGCTATTACAGCTAATATACAAAGTTAGCAAAGTTGCAAGGTATAAGATCAACACATTAAAATCAGTTGTGGAACAGGGAGAGTTGGGGAGAGAGAGGGACACAAAACCTGAGAGATGAATACTGAAAACAAACTGAGGGTTGAAGGGGAAGGGGGAGGGGGGAAAAGAGGTGGTGGTGATGGAGGAGGGCACTTGTGGGGAAGAGCACTGGGTGTTGTATGGAAACCAATTTGACAATAAACTATTAAAAAAATAAATAAAATAAAATCAGTTGTATTTTATACACTAGCAATGAATAATCTGAAAAGGAAATTATGAAAGTAATTCCATTTACAATAGCATTAAAAATAATAAAATACTTATTTAACCAAAGAGATGAAAGATGTACATAAACTATAAAATATTACTGAAAGACATTGAAAACATAAAGACATCCCATGTTCATGGATAATACTTAATATTGTTAAATGTTAACACTACCCAAAGCAATCTACAGATTCAATGCAATCCCTATAAAAATTCCAGTAGTCTTTGTAGAAATAGAAAATCCAATCCTCTAATTCATATGAAATTGCCAAAACAATCTTGAAAAAGAAATTTGGAGGAGTCACACTTCCCAACTTTGAAAATTTACTACAAAGCTGTAATAGTTAAAGCAGTTTGATAATGACATCAGAACAGACATATAGATCAATAGTATAGAGAGTCCAGTAATAAACCTTCACACATATAGCACATTGATTTTCAACAAGGGTCCCAAGGCCATTCGATGAGAAAAGGACAGTCTTTTCAACAAACTATCCTAGGAAAATGAAATATAACATGCAAAAGGATGAAATTGGACCCTTACCTTACACCACTTACAAAATTAGCTAAAAATGGATTAAAGTCCTAAACTTAAGAACTGAAACTATAGCAAACCATAAGAGCCTCTTAAATAAAGAAAAGAAACAGGGTTGCTGGAGGGAAGTAGGGGAAGGGGTACAGGCTAAATGGGTGATGGGCATTAAGGAGAGCACTTGTTGGGATGAGCATTGGGTGTTATATGTGTAAGTAATGAATCACTGGATTTTACTCCTGAAACCAATACTACACTGTATGCTAATTTGAATTTAAATACATTTTTAAAAAGAGAACTATAAAAGTCTTAGAAGAAAACATTGGAGAAAATCTTCATGACACTGGATTTGACAACAACTTCGAGGATATGACACCAAAAACATAGGCAATAATAGAAAAAAATAAATTAGGCTTCATCAAAATTAAGATTACATCAAAAGAAAGATACTATCAAAAAATTAAAGACAACCTACTGAATGGGAGAAAATATTTTCAAATCATGTATCTGATAAGAGGTTAATATCTAGACTATATAAAGTACACCTCCACTCAGCAACAAGAAGCCAATCTAAAAACTTAGTAAAGGATTTGAACAGACATTTCTCCAAAGAAGATATACACATGATCAGTAAGCACATGAAATGATGCTCAAACTTACTGGTCATTAGAGAAACACACATCAAACCAATAATGAGATACCACTTCACATCCCCTCATTAGGATAGCTATTAACACACACACACACACACACACACACACACAGAAAACAAGTGCTGGTGAGGATGTGGAGAAACTGGAACCCTTGTGCATCACTGATGGTAGTGTAAAATGGTAAAGCCACTGTGGAAAACTGGAAGTTTCTCAGAAGGTTAAACATGGAACTGTGGTCCAGCAACCTCACTCCTAGGTATACACCCAAAAGAACTCGTGTTCATAGCATAATTTACAATAGTCAAAAGGGAAAAGCAACCCAAATGTCCAACAGCAGATGAATGGATAAATAAAATGTGGTAAAAACATACAATGGAATGTTATTTAGTCAGGAAAGGGAATAAAATTTTGATATATGCTACAACATGAATAGAACTTGAAAACAGGCTAAAAAAAAAATAAGTCAGACACAAAAGGAGAAATAGTGTATGATTCCTCTTATATGAGGTACCTAAAACAGGCAGATTCATTGAGATAGAACAGAGGTTATCAGAGGCTGGAGGAAGGAAAGGAGGAGAGTTCTTGTTTAATGACTACAGAGTTTTTGTTGGGGATGATGAAAAGTTTTGGGCATAGCTACTGGTATTGGTTATACAACAGTGTGAATGTATTTAATGCCACTGAATTGTACACTTATGAATAATTATGATAAACATTATGTTATGTATATTATACATATACAAATAAATTTTTTAGGTTAAAGTGAAATAATGACTTTTTCAATTTAGGCATGCAAAAACAAGGAATTCATCATTATCAGACCAGTTCTGTAAGAAATGCTAAAGGAATGTCTTCAGACAAGACAATGATACCAGATGGAAACTATCTACACCAAAGAATGATGAGCACTGGAAATATAAATATGTGAATAAATATAAAAGACTTTCATTTTTTCAATCTCTTTAAAAGATAATGGGCTGTTTGGAACAAAAGGATGAGATATAATATATAAAAGATATATACTATATATATAAGATTATAATAAGATATATAAAAGTAAAATATGAGAGCAAGCATACAAATGTTGGAAGAGGGGAAAGGGAAATATATTGTTTTAATATTCTTATATGTTAGATAGTATAATATTTGAACATACACTGATATAAATTTAAAAGATATGCTGTAAATCCTAGAGTAACACTAAAAAAGAAAGCCAACAAATAATATAAAATGGGATCATAAAAATCTAAAATAAGAGAAGAGATGAGATGAGTAAAAAACCAGTTGCAAAATGGTAGATTTAAAACCAAACATCAATAATCACATTAAATGTAAACAGTCTAAACACACAATTAAAAGGCAGATTCTCAGATGGGACTTTAAAATCAAGGCCCAATTCTATGTACTCTGAGAAACCAACTTTAAGTATAAAGACACAGAAAGATAAAAAGTAAAAGAATGGAAAATATATATCATGCTAACACAAATCATAAGAAAACTGGAGTGGCTGTATTAATATCAAAATAGTTTTCAAAACAAGGAGAATTACCAAGAATTACCCCATAATAATAAAGTGATAAATTTATCAGAAGCCCAAATTCTAAGTGTTTATGCAGCTAATATATCAAAATACATGGAACAAAACTGATAGAAATAAAAGTAGTCTAATCCACAATTGTAGCTGAGATTTCAATATCCCTCTCACTAATTCCGAGCAAATAAATAGAAAATGAGGGCAAACAACACAATCAACCACTTTGACGTATTAACACTTATAGAACACTGCACACAACAAAACTAAATTAAAATTCATTAACAAAGATCTGAAAAAATCCTCAAATATTTGGAAAATTAACTCACTTTTTTTTTAATGTTTATTTTGAGAGAGAGCATGTGAGCAGGGGAAGGGGCAGAGAGAGGGAGAAACAGAGAACCCCAAGCAGGCTCCCTGCTCAGCACAACACCCAGTGTGGGGCTCGATCTCATGACCACAAAATCATGACCTGAGCTGAAATCAAGAGTATATGACACTTAACTGACTGAGCCAACCAGGAGCCCCTTAAATAACTCACTTCT
This sequence comes from Suricata suricatta, assembly GCF_006229205.1. Lineage (NCBI taxonomy): Eukaryota > Metazoa > Chordata > Mammalia > Carnivora > Herpestidae > Suricata > Suricata suricatta. The sequence continues at coordinate 73,583,933 of NC_043713.1, forward strand.
GAATAATCCATGGATTTAAAAGGGGGAGGAGAGCAATCACAGGAAAATTTAGGGGGGAAAAGATACTTTGGGTGAAAAGAAAATGAAAACACATTTCAAACCTGTGGAATTACTGCCACAGCAGTGCTTAGAGGGAATCTATGTCCATCAAATGTTGATATCTGAAACGAATAAAAGTCTCCAATATATTACCTAAGCTTTCACTTTAATATAAACTAAAACGTAAAGATGAAATTAAACTTAAAGTAAGCACAAGAGGAAATAATAAAGATAAAAGCAGAAATAGCAATGAAATCAAATACAGAAAAATAATACAGAAAAATCAGTTAAGCCAAAAGCTGATACTTGGAGAAGATCGATAAAATTCATAAACATTTAACCAAAATGATGGGGGCGCAAAGTGAGACTGGGAACACCCCCACAGAGTCTATAGCTTAGAAAGGGATATGAATAAAATATGAACAACTTCATGCCAATAAATTTGAGAATTTAATGGAAATGGAACCATTTCTTGAAAGACAAAAAAACTACCAGAGCCAAATGAAGAAGTAACAGAGGACATGAATAGCCCTGAATCTACTAAGTGGAATTTATCGCTTAAAACCTTTCCACACAAAGAAAATTCCAGGCCCAATGTCTTCAATCATGAGTTTTACCAAACATTTCAGAAAGAAATATTACTAATTCTCCAACCGCTTCCAGAAAATTGAAGAGAAGAAAGTACATTTCCTTGGGGGAGGGGGGCAGTATTGTACCCAAACTGGAAAGACTGTACAAGAAAAACACAGATTAGAATCCCTTATGAACCCAGACATAAAAGCTCAACAAAATTTTAGCAAATTGAACCCAACAATATAGAGAAAGGACAATATATCATAACCAAGATGGGTTTATTCCATGAATGCAAGTTTAGCTTAAGATTCAAAGATCAATGTCATTCATATCAATAAACTAAAAACAAACAAACAAAACCATCATACTTAAAGAAATCAGCAGAAAATAGAAGTATGAGGGATAAAAGCAAATTCAGGAATCCCTATTTTGAGGTGTCAGTTATGAACTCTGCTCAGGATTCCTAAAGCACTGCTTTAATCAGCTGTATAATTCCATCACTTTTTTTTTTATCTTGCACATGCTTGTGCTAATTATTATCCTTGAAAATTTTAGATATGAAAACAAACTTCTAAATTCTAAAACAACAAAATAATTTAATTCATGGACTGAAATATGGAGACTGAATTACTAAACCTGAAGAGAGCTGAAGAAATTCTCCAGAAGGCAGTGCACACAGACAGAGACGTCAATGTGAAAAAGAGGTTACAAGACGTAGACAACAGGATAGAGGGTCTGAACTTCATCTACCAGGAATTCCAGGTGGAAAGGACAGTGCCTGCCACTTGGGTTTGTTCTGAGAACAAGGGCAGTCATCAAAGCTAACTACGTGCCAAGGATGTTCTGCACGGTAATCACTGTGGCTAAGAACTGGCAAAAACGTCCTCAAATCAGGAGATTTAAATCATGGTACATCCATAAAAGCCAGTACCATGAAGTTATTAAAAAGCACAAGGCAGATCTCCAAGTACAAATCTGGTCATCTGCAAGAGACCTCGCTCACTCGAGAAAGCAAGATGCAGAGTATGTGGGCCTGTCGCAGAGAAGTGATCCAGCCCGATACCGTCATCCACACACGGACGTCTCCCATTAGCTGGAAGGATGGCTAAGAGCCGCTGCTCTGCGGGGCCGGGGGATGGGAAGGAGACTGACTTCCCTACAGCAGGCACTTTTGTGCTGTTTCAGTTCTTTAACCTGCGCCTATATTAAGTATTTAAAAAAAAATACTTCGCTGAAAGAACATTTGGCTAGACAGCAGGAACAGCCAGTGCATAGCTCAGAGGCAGGAAAGAGCCAGAGGGTGTCACCAAGTGTATCCTAAGTGGCGTTCGTGTCCCCAGGAAAGCCCTGGGCCACAAGCCAGGCTCCGGGCTGAACCAGACTGTATACGCCATCCCCGTGGCAAACACCGTCCTCTTGGGGCAGAGGTGCCTCAGGCCAGTCACTCCCCATGATGAAAAGAGCAAGAGAGACCCACCTCCTCCTCCTTCCCACAGAAGAGAATGAAGATCATAAAATCATGTCACTTGTCACCATTCCTAAAGCAAATGATACACGATGCAGTAATAATCTACTGGGAAGCACCAACAAATGTGTGAGGTAACGGGCAGAGAAGAAAGCAGGAATGCGTGCTTATTTCTTCTTCCTCAGAGAAGGCAGTATCCCGACCTATTTCTGAAGATGAGAAACTGGAAACATACACCTACATATATTACAGTTAAAGATAGCAACTAGGAGAACGAAAAATGTCAATTTTCCAAATTATCCAGGTGAAGACACTGCAGCAAAAGGCGAAAAAGGAAAACAATAAGGAAGCATTAAAAAACGGTTACGATGTGAAAAAGGTGACAGCATCAAGAATCTGGTACTGAAATAAGTGGGATAAAGTCACTTGTTAGAAGAAAAATTCAAATCTGACCAAAAAGATAAATCCAACCACTCTCAGTGACTCAAAATTTACAAAGTCAGAGTTCAAGCAAAGATGTACCAAGAAAGGATATGATAGGTCCAGCAAAGTTGAATTTTGGTAAATTTAGCAAAACAAAAGTATCATAAGGTGAAGATTCTAATCCACACTGAGTCCCATTGTCCAATCCAAGCTGTGAGCCAAGGTCACTTTTAGAGAGAGGGAAACAGGAATGAGAGCCATAAATAGGGACTGTCCATTTTGAGTGCTTCATGATGTTGTTTTCAGTTATTATCTCAATAATTAAAAATAAAATGGGGTGCCTCAGTCAGTTGAGCATCCAACTCTTGATTTCAGTTCAGGTCATGATCCACTGAGTGTCAAGCCTGCTTGGGAGTCAGTCAGTCAGTCTCTCTCTCTCTCTCTCTCTCTCTCTCTCTCTCTCTCTCCTCCCCTCCCCTCCCCTCTTCCTCCTCTTCCCCCTTTTCCCCACTTATGGTCTCTCTTTTAAAAATTGTAGGGGCGCCTGGGTGGCTCAGTCGGCTGGGCCTCTGACTTCAGCTCAGGTCAGATCTCATGTTGGTGGGTTCGAGCCCCACGTCGGGCTCTGTGCTGACAGCTAGCTCAGAGCCTGGAGCCTGCTTCCGGTTCTGTGTCTCCTTCTCTCTCTGACCCTCCCCCTCTCATGCTCTGTCTCTCTCTGTATTAAAAATAAATAAAACATTTAAAAAATTTATTAAAATATATATATATATAAATTGTAAAAAATAAGCAAAAATGCAACACAAAAAGCTGATAGAAATAAAAATGTAGTTGAAGATGTATACAGAAGGGTGCCTGGATGGCTCAGCTGGTTAGACGTCCAACTTCAGCACGGGTCATGATCTCATGATTTGTGAGTTCAAGCCCCGTGTTGGGCTCTGTGCCTACAGCTCAGAGCCTAGAGCCTGCTTCGGATTCTGTGTCTCCCTCTCTCTCTGCCCCCACCCTCAAAAATAAACAAAGATTGGAGGAGCCAAGATGGCGGAGAGGAAGGGAGCTCTGTAAACTTCGTCTGCCCCATCTATTGAACTGAGAAGGACATTACTCTCATCTGCAAAGGCAGAAGGAGAAAATATAGACTCCTGAAAGAAGACAACCTCAAAGATGCCTGAGTGAGTGAGTGCGAACTGGCAAGATTGGAAAATGGCCAGCACGAGAAGGGCAGGGGAGGTGGGAGCCCAGCCCAACATGGGGTAAGCGAGCAGAGCCCGAAAGACAAAGGGAAGAGAAAGAGAAACTGAACACCCTCATAGTACTGTCTCTGGGGATGAGATAAAGAACATTTAACCGCGCTCGGAGAGAGAAACTCTCACTCCATATATAACTGCTGGGCAGCCCAAATCCCAAACCCAGGTGGCACAAGGGAAAGAACAGCTTCCAGCCCTGCGCCATCTTGGTGGAGAGTCGGCGGCGCAGTGGCGGCAGCCCCAGGGCGCGCACTTCGGCCTCGGCTGTGGGAGTGGGAGCACGTACCTCATTTCCACGGCGCATCTCACCTCGAGCATTGGTGCGCGAATCCAGAATCCCGGGTGCCAACAGGGAAAAAATAGCCCCCACCCCTACATGATCCCAGCAGGGAGCTGGCAGCAGTGGAGGCTGGGCCGCTTCAGCTGCAAGAGCTTGCAGCTCATTTCCGGCAACGCCCGGCGCCTTGGGCAGCAGCAACAGCACGAATCCCAGCCAGCGCCAGGAGAAACTCATCCCTCCCCTTACTGCAAACGTGATCCCGACTGGGGGCTGGGAGTCCACAGTGGTGTCTGTGAGGGCGTGCAAGTCACCTCCTGCTGCGTACCTCACCTCAGGCAGCAGCAGCGCAAATCCCGGCCTGAGCCAAGAGAAACTGATACCTCCCCCCACGCAATCGCTATACTGGCTGGGGCCTGGGAGTCGGAGGGGGGGTGGTCTGTGAGGGTGTGCACCTCGCCTCCAGCAGCAGCAGCATAAATCCCTGCCAGCACCTAGAGAAACTGCTCCCTCCCCCAAAGAAGCCAGCCACCAGAGCAAGTACATCTCATCTGTGGTAGCATAAAAGTGCATCTACTAAGACTTTGAACCAAGGCGGTCCTGGAAAATACAAATTGGCTCAGCTGCAGCACAAAGAGATCAGACTCATTAGAGTGGCCTGCACTACTTAGCTCCAGGGGAGCATGGGGTGCCGCCATTCTACTCTCTAAAGCCACCAAGGCGGAGCCTCTGAGAGCAGCCCCTAAGACACCAAACCACACCTATCGACAAGGGGGAGCTGCTGCTTTTTTTTTCTTCTTTTTTCTATTTTTTTTCTTTTTTTTGTACTTATTTTATATTATTATTACCTTTTTTACTTAAAATTTTTGTAATTTTTACTCCTTATTTTCCTTTCTCTCTCTCTCTTTTTTTTCTTTCTTGCAATCCAGATATATTCTCCTGTATCTCATCCTTATCTCTCCCCTCAACTGGGCATACACTTTTAGACTGTCCATTGTCCTTTGTTGTCTCTGACCCCCTTTATTTTTTTTTCTTCTCTTGGGTCTCTTTCCTCTCCATTTTCTTTCTTTCCTTTTCCCTTTTAATTTGTTTGTTTGTTTGATTTGTCTGTGCATTAGTGTGCTTCTGTTCCCTCTGTGTTTGTCTGTCTGTTTTCCTTCTTAGGGCTACCCCAAGAAACAAGCCAAAATGTGCATGACGATGAGTCCCAAATATCACTGAGTAGGGAAATAAAATATTCAAAGCCACAAGAGAAACTGAGAGACACCACTAAAAAGAATATTTCCTGAAATGACAGGCCCTGGACAGTCAATAAGCCTCCTTTAACAGAGCAATATTAACAGGTGCACAGTGCACAATGAGCTTTTTAAAGCTGACAAGAGACAGAAAACTAGCAAAAATGACAAAACGAAGGAACTCTCCCCTGAAGAACCTCCAGGAGGAAGTCACAGCCACAGAACTGCTCAAGGCAGTACTAGACAACACACCTGATCAAGAATTTTAAAAACTTGACATAAAATTAATTGCTGGGGTTGAAAAAAGCATCAAAGAAGCAACTGAGACAATGACTAGACACTTTGAAAATAGGTGGGATGAGTTAAAAAAGGCTATAAATGAGGTGAATAATAAAAAGGAGGGAGCCACCTCAAGGATTGAAAAAGCAAAAAGAAGAATAGGTGAATTAAAAGATATAGTTATATTAAAAGAGGAAGCTGAAAAAAAGAGAGAAAAATTGATCCAGGAGCAGAAAGGAGAATTCGACACCTGAGTGATACAATCAAAGGGAACAACATCTATATCATAGGAATTCCTGAAGAGGAAGACAGAGAGAAAGGTTCTGAAGGGATACTAGACCAAATTATAACTGAGAATTTCCCAAATCTGGGGAAAGAAATAGACATGCAAATTCAAGAGGCACAAAGAACCCCCTTAAGACGTAATTTGAATTGACCTTTGCATGACATATCATAGTGAAACTGGCAAAATATAAAGATAAAGAGAGAATTCTGAAAGCAGCTAGGGATAAAAGGGCCTTAACGTACAAAGGAAAACCTATCAGAGTGCTTA
>NC_043713.1:73590123-73671298 GCF_006229205.1 Suricata suricatta
GGGAGAGAGAGGGATGCAAAATCTGAGAGACTATTGAATACTGAAAATGAACTGAGGGTGGAAGGGGGAGGGGGAGGGGGAAAAGAGGTGGTGGTGATGGAGGAGGGCACTTGTGGGGAAGAGCACTGGGTGTTGTATGGAAACCAATTTGACAATAAACTATTTAAAAATAAAAAAATAATGATTAAGGCAGATCCACCCTGGTCCAAGATAATACCTCTCATCCCCAGACTATTACAGGAGCCTTCTAACTCGCTCTGACCAATCTCCCTTTCCATCTTCCATCACCTGCTTTTTACAACACAGCCAGAGTGATCTTTCCAAAAGAGAAATATTCTCATATACCCCTCTGAGTCAAGTGGGCAAGGGCTTCCTGCTGTTCTCAAGGCAAGGCAGAAATCTGTAAGGTGATACAAAGTGCCGGGCTACATGGTCCTCCCTGCCTCTCCAGCCTCGTTTCACACCATGCGTCCTCACTCTGTGCTCCTCTCCCGCCACAGGACATTTGCACAAGTCATGCCCTCAACCGGGACTGTTCTCCTCCAGGTTCTCTGTCTCATTAATGGCCATCTCATCTTTCAGATCTCAGTTCACCTGTCACCTTGTCAGGGAAGCCTGTGACCATTCTTTCTCTGCTCTGAAAGAACTCCATTCCTTTCTTGCACTGTATTCACCTCAGGCTATTACGTGACTGACTGCTTCTTATCCCCACTCCCATTATCCTATAAGGACTGTATGAAAAGGAATTTTTGTTTTTTCCTCACTATTTCCCCCAGTGGCTTGCACGATATCTCAAATGTACTAGGTGCTATAATAAACACTAATAAAACAAATCTGAATCAAATTGTTAACATTAGATCAATCTTATTAATATCTATTTATTGTCCTAGAAATCATAATCTTTTTAGTTCTTATAGAATATAGATGGAAGTCACAAACCTCATAATCTGAAGAGTGCAGACAACTGACCACTTTCTCTGACTAGTGCACAGTCGGGCTAGAAATATGAAACACGAAACCCAGCAAGGGTTCTGTCTCATTCACTGCTGTCCAACACCTTGTCCAGGGGCTCGATACGTATTTGTCAGACAAATAAGCATGGAAAATGGAATTGAAGGCCCCCAAAAAGTAGGGCAGAGAGACAAGGAAAAAGGAAAGAAAATTAGAGATTCAATCAACAAGAGGCTGAATGAACATCAGATTCACAGGAGTTTTAGAAAGAAAACCAAAAAGAAGATAAGAAGATAATGAAATAATGTAATTTTTCAAAAGCTCAGAATATGAGTCTCCGGGTTGAGAGAGTCCGGCACGCACTCAGCTAAATCGGTGACAAGCGACCCACAGCAGGGCGCACTACCTTGAAAATCTCAGGACGGGGGCCTCGTGGCTCTGGTGGTCGAGCACCCAGCTCTTGGTTTCGGCTTGGGTCATAATCTTACATTTTGTGAGTTCGAGTCCCACATCATCGGGCTCTGCGCTGACAGCTTGGAGCGTTCTTGGGATTCTCTCTCTCCCACTTTCTCTGACCGTCCCCAGCTCACTCTCTCTCTCAAAATGAATTTTAAAAAAAACCTTTAAAAATATTTTAGAACACTGGAGACAAGGAGAGGATGCCACAGATGCTCAGAAAATACAGGTCACCTACAAAGACTGAAGAACAAAATGGCTCTGGACTTTTAAATGGTAACACTGGAAGCTAAAAGACAAGGAATGCCTTCAAAATTCTGGAGAACCGTAATTCCCAACTAGAACTGTATGCCCTGCCTCACTACCAAGGGCTTAATAAAGAATAAAAGTATTTTCAGATGCAAGGCCTTTAAAAAGATGCCTCCCATTTATCTTTTCTCAGGACGCTACTGGAGAATATACTCTATCAAAGCTAGGTAATAAAACAAAAAAGACCCAGGATCCAAGAAATGAGAAATCTAACACAAGAAAGATGTCAAGGAAAGTTCCAGAATGATACTGTGGGTAGTGGGTCCAGATTAACATGAAGATGGAGGCTGGGCGGCCCTGAAACCTCTCAGCACCTCTCCGACCCCCAAGTACAGGGCCCACAGCTGCCCAAAGGCTTCAGGGGCTCTCCTTCAAAACCCACGCTGGCGCCTGCACCACGGCCACCTCCCACAAGGCGCTCCCCGCCGGCGCCGAGTGCCACAGGGGACCAAGGCAGGCCCGCTCCCAGGACCTGATGGCTCGGTTCGGCTGGAAGACTCCCTGAAGGCTTTGCTGAACTCTCCTGACGCTGCACAATAGTCCAAACTTCTCTCCTTCACGGGGGGCCAGGGGCTCGCCCAGCCTTCTCCAGCTCCCGCCCTGTCCTCCATCGCAGAGACCTTCCTCGTAATAAACTCTCCCGTGTGGAATCCCACCTTGGTGTCTGCCTCGCAGAGGACTCGGATGAACATAAGCAGAACCAGGAGTGGTCGAAGAAAACAGGAGGGAGAGAACACGGTCCTGGCTGGCGGGCGGCATGGATGGACCCTGGCACGAGTGTGGCAGATCCCACCTGCGGCGACCTGGGGAATGTCCCCTGGGGAGAGGGGGGGCTGTGGCAGATGTGATGATGGAGGCATTTGAAAAATACCATGAGCACAGCCGTGGGGGGCGGCATCTACAGAAATAGCAGAGTTGGCTATTAATAATATTATTAATTGTATAATTGTACTGATGCCCTGTGGAAAGTCAGTGAGAAACCGAGAGCTCCTAACAGTGGCCGAGTATGGGCACCAGAGTCCCTTGGTAGAGAGCAGAATATAGACTCCTTTTTTTTTTTTTTACTGAGATATAATTAACATAGAATATTGTGTAAGTTTAAGGTGTACAATGCATTGATTTGATACATTTACACACTGCGGTGATTACCACCCTTGTGTTCGCTAACACCTCTGGTTTTAAAGAGGCTCTTGTGTCACCTGCAGCAGAAGGGCAGATACAGTTGAGTGACAAGCGGAAGACCTACCTATGGGAGTCAAAGCCCAGAGACAGGACGCTCAGCCAGGGCGGGTCTGCTCCGCAAAGGTGAGGGGCACAGTGGCGGCAGGGGGAGCCTGGGATCCTGACAGCGAGACCGGTGCCCCAGGGAAGTGGCTTCTACACGCTCCAGCCCAGACTCTGGGTGCGCAGAGGTGCTCACCCTCACGGAGGGCCAGCACTGCCACGGAGCCCCTCCCCAACAAGGTGGCAGGTGCCCCCTCAGGAGCTGCCTTCCCCTCTCCTGGCTGCAGGCCGTGAACTGGGGAGCAGAGCCCAACATAACCCAGTGGGGACATGCTACCGTTGCGATTTAATATTTATTTATAGAGAGAGAGTGCACGTGTGTGCACACATGCAAGCAGGGGAGGGGCAGAGAGAGAAAGAGAGAATCTCAGGCAGGCTCCATGCTATGAGCACAGAGCCTGACACAGGGCTTGATCCCATGAACTGTGAGATCATAACCTGAGCCAATATCATGAGTCAGATGCTCAACGGACGGAGCCATCAGGGGTAGAAAACTACTGTGGTGAACTAACTACCACAGACTCCGTGGCTTTAGAAGTGCCATTTACTCCCTCTCTCAGTTCCCATGGTTCAGGAGTCTGGGCACAGCGTAAGCCGGATTCTCCGCGCGGGGCCTCACAAGATCAAGTTGCAAGCCGGGCGTGCAGTCTCATCTGAGACTCCGGGATCTCTCCCAAGCTCATACGCTTGTCAGCAGAATTCCGTCTCTGGAGGTTATAGGACTGAGGTCCTGCTTTTTGTCTGGCTGACGGCTGGGGCCCCTCTCGGCGCCTAGGGGCCCGGCAGTTCCGGACAGCATGTCCTCACACGGGCCCTCCTCCCACAGCATGCCGGGTGCTTCCTCAAAGTCCGCAACTCTGCAGTTTGTTTTAGAGCTCAACTGATTAGATAAGGCCCACCCAGCATCAACTCCCTTTTCATTAATTCATATTGAAATGATTTGAGACCCTAACTGCATCTGCAAAATCCTTTCACCTTCCCATTATAATGAAACCTGATTACGGAGTGCTCTCCCAATATATTAACCAGTCTAGCCCACACTAAGGGGAGGGGGGGGCTATACAGAGCACGTGTGTGGTGGGGGCAGGGATCTTGGGGACCATTTTATAATTATGCCTACCATGAGCCACTTGGGTGGCTCAGTCATTTAAGCATCAAACTTCAGCTCGGGTCATGATCTCACAGTTCGTGGGTTCGAGCCCCACATCAGGCTCTCCGCTGTCAGCACCAGAGCCCATTTCAGATCCTCTGTCTCCCCCTCTCTCTGCCCTTCCTCTGCTTGCTCTCTCTCTTTCAAAAATAAATAAACATTAAAAAATTAGAATCGGGGAGCCTGGGTGGCTCAGTCTGTTAAGCGTCTGACTTAGGCTCAGGTCATGATCTCATGGTTCATGGGTTTGAGCCCCACATCAGGCTCTGTACTGACAGCTAGCTCAGAGCCTGGAGCCTGTCTTCAGATCCTGTGTCTCCCTCTCTCTCTGACCCTCCCCTGCTAATGCTGTCTCGCTCTCTCTCTAAAATAAATAAAAACAGTAAAAAAAAAAATTAGAATTATGCCTACCACAACAACTAAAGAAATAGCTGGCATGCACCAGCAGGAGCCTGGTCAGTGGTCCTGGGGTGGACTTTGAAGCAGGGAAACTGGAATATAAGGTCAGATATGCAGTAATTAATTGACTTGCTGGCACTTCTTTTGACATATGGGGTTTAACACGCAAGCAAGGTCCCAGGAGCTGGAGCGAACTTATTGCTGGGTTAGCTCTTAGAATCCCGAAAAAACCAGAAACGACTGGGCGGGAAACCGAAGAGGCTAAGTAGGCATGCTGGGACAGATGGTCTGCACAGGGCCAGAGGAGGCCGTCAGGAATTCACTGGAGAGGGGGCAGGCGTCGCTAAGAAGTTCAGAGGTGGCTCTCCTCTGCGGGCCAGCGCTGACACGAGAGGCCACCACAGAGCTGGCCTTGTGACCCGTCACATGGTCCAAGGGTGGCACCAACCACAAGAAGCCGGAAAGCATGACTGCTGGAAGACCAGCCAGCCTGGTGAGGCAGTCTGGGGAGCTTGGAGCTGTGAGGGGGTCAAGAGAATATGGTGCCCCTGTTATTTTTCTATTTCTGCTGCACCAACCAACTTAGTGGTTTAAGACCATACAAACGTGTTACCCTACAACTTCAGAGGTCAGAAGTGCAACACTGGTCTCACTGGGTAAAATCATGGCGTCGGTAGGGGCCATGTTCCTTCCTGGAGGCTCTAGGGGACAAGCACTTGCCTTTTCTAACGTCTGGAGGCCCGCCCCCAACCCTGCGCTCCTGGGCTCCTGGCCCCCTTCCTCCATCCTCAGAGCCGTGATGCTGTGACTCCCCGACAGCCCGCCCCCTCCACGGCCCATCCCTCCCTCTCCACTGCAGCCTGGAAAGGCACTCTGAACCCAGGGCGCTCTCCCCTCCTCACGGCCCCTACCCTTCATCACACCAGCAACGGCTCTTTCTCCGTGCAGGGTAACGTGCTCACAGGGTTCAGGACTTCGGATGTGGAGGTCTTTGGTGGTAGGGGCGGGGGGCATGATCCTGCCTGCCACAGTCCTCCCTTTGGCCCCTAGTGACTCACATCCATCCCATCGCTTTGGTCCCCAAGAGTCTCAACCCACTGCTGCAGCAACTCAAAGCCCCAAATCTCGTCTCCTACGACACTTAGGTCAGCTGTGGGCCAGGCTCCCAGTAGAATCATCCCAGGGCAAAATGTGCCCTGTGAACCTCAAAAACCACGACCCTCTCCCCAGCTCCAGCAGCAGGAAGCTATAGGACGACAAGCACATAGACCTTCAAAAGGGAAGAGAATGGAGGAAAGGGGAGCCGGGTCCCAAGCCGTTCTGAAGTCCAGCTGGGGAAACCCCCTCCGGTCTCGGGTCCTGGGCGCCACGCTCCCTATTTCATGGAATGCAGCACGTCTGCCGCTGAGCCGTTAGCTCGGGTGGTTTCCAGCCTGTAGAATTCTAAAGGACGGGCTTCTTTCGTCTTGTCTCTCTTGGTCTCATTCAGTCCAAGCCGGCGGTGGTATGAAATCCTCAAGAACGCTGCGGGTCACCACGTCCACAAGGGTTCGCACCAGTGGACAAGAGGCCCGTCCATGGATCTTTCCCAGATAACCTCATCTCTATTTCTGGCTTCTGCTGAGGTGACTCCAGGGATCTGAGTCACAGATTTAATCTCTTCGCGGGGACTGCTCTGGGACCCACGGACTGAAAAGTGGCTAAGTCCTGAGGAGGAAGGACACCCCAGCCACCCACCACGGACCCTGTACCATCACTGCAAGCATACAAACCAGGAGAATCCCCCTCAGTCATTCCCCAAAGGCAGGATGGTCATGGACTTGGGTGAATGCAGACCGGGGGAAAGGGACTAGCCAGATATTTCAAGGACTACTGGACACAGGGTCTGAGTTGACACTGATGTTCAGAGGCACAGTGTTTCATCATGGTCTGCCTTTTTAAAAAATTTTTAATGTTTATTCATTTTTGAGGGAGCGTGAACAGAGGAGGGGCAGAGAGAGAGAGGAGACACAGAATCCGAAGCAGGCTCTAGGCTCTGAGCTGTCAGTACAGAGCCCGATTCAGGGCTTGAACCTGTGAACCATGAGATCATAACTTGACCCGAAGTGAGATGCTTAGCCGACTGAGCCACCCAGGGGCCCCAAGTCTCCCCTCCTTAGAGTGGGGGCTCACAGGTCAGGTCCCAGATGGGGTCCTCGCGTGCTGAAGCCCACCTCACAGCGGGTGCAGTGGGTCTGTGGCTTCACCTACAGGTCGTGGCTCCAGTCCCTGAATGTATAATCAGCAGTGATAAACTTGGCAGGTGAAATGATGTCCATATTAGGTCCCTGGGTGTGGAGTAAGGGCTGTCACAGTAGAGAAGCCACACGGAAACCTCTGAAACTCAGACCCACACACAAACACCCAGACCACCAAGGAAGAGGTGCTGCACAGCACGCAGACAAAATGACCCAGTGGGTCAACACTGGCCAGTGTCACCACCAGCCTCCCTACAACCAGCACACCAGGTGCCTGAATGGGAAGGCCACAGTGGCAGAGGCCACAGATGCCCCCAACAGCTCGGACCACCACTTATCCAGACTGGTCTAGGGGCACGTGGGTGGCCCAGTTGGTTGAACATCCAACTTTAGCTTGGGTCACGATCTCGTGGTTTGGGAGTTCGAGCCCCACGTCAGGCTCTGTGCTGACAGCTTAGGGCCTGGAGCCTGCTTCAGATTCTGTGTCCTTCTCTGACCTTTCCCCACTTGTGTGCGTGTGCGCGCTCTCACTCTCGTGCTCGCTCTCTCTCAAAAATAAACATTAAAAAAAAAAAAAAGACTGATCTAGTTGCTCCTGCCTCAGCATGCCCAACTGGTCAGCAACGGAGACCAGTGCCGACGCTTCCCTCACAGCATAATTCCTTGAGAAGACCACTTGGCAGCAAGGCAACACCGATCCTTTTCCGCCCTGGAAGGGCCAGTGGTTGGCCCTCATGAGGACAGACGGCTGCAGAGCTCAGCCGGCACCTCTGCCCGGGGCCACAGAAAGCCTGAGCCCAGGCCTGCGGTGCGAACAGCAAGCGCAGTGCGTGCCCATGACAGAGGCGTCGAAGCGCGCCCGCGATTCTGGGGGCCACTGGCCGCGTTCACACCAGGCCTTCCAGAAGCCGCCTCACCAAAAGCTTCAGGGGCCTAAGGGCACAGCTGAAATACCAGCTTGGGAAACGTTCTCAAAGGACAGGTGCTACCCATCAGGAAAGTGTTTTTATTACATCCGAGACTCCTATCTAGTTCTGAGTGCTCACAGAAAGGACTTGATTGGAACATGAGTGGGACTAGGGGTTGCCCCCACCTGCCATGTTTGTGCCTCCCATGCCAGCGCTCCGGGCCCGGCAGGGTGGGAAGTCCTGGTCACCAGAGGGGTGGGCACTGAGAATCCTGTTCACTACAGGTTCCAGCCGCTCTGGGCACAGTGGGCACCTGCGGGAGGGCACCTGCGGGAGGGCGCCTGCGGGAGGGCGCCTGCGGGAGGGCGCCTGCGGGAGGGCCCGGGAATCGCTGTGCAGAGGCGGCCGATCGGCCGGAGGAGGGAGGACGGGAAACAGCCTGTAGGGAATCCAGGCGATGCGCTTGGACACCTGGTATCCGCTTGCCCCACTCCCACTGTGGACAAACTTGGGCAGCAACCCCCGGCTGGAAAGGGTCTGTCAGTGAGCGTTCAGACCCGTCAGAAATGAGGTTTGGGTACTCCACCAGCAGAACCACCAACACGAGGTGATCGCCGGGGGCAGGAGGAATGTAGAACAGACAGCGGAGGAGGGTGAGGAGGAGCAGATTCTGCAAACCCAAGGTCACCCACGGCAGAAGGAACTGTAGTTCACCTCACTGACTGCCTCCTGAGTTTACCTGGAAGAAGACAGACCCACAGAAACACAGAACTGCTACTCCCCACACCTGTGCAGAGAAACAATGGAAAATGTGGCTCGCACGCCTCCGGCCTCGGGAGCACGGCTGCCCAGCTTTGAACTCCACCCTCCAGTTTGTGCTGAGGCCTCGCCTGCCACGGGCCCCTCCCAGACCAGGACACAGGACGACAGGGTCACTGAGGCAGGTGATTCCCGGGGGACTCCGGACTCTGTGACAGCCAATCTTAGCTGCAAGATTCCCAACAGCTTTGCAGAAATTTCCTCAGACGCACAGCAGTCTAGGACGCGTCCACCGACCTTCCCTTCGGCTCTCCTCCGCGCGGTGCAACTACATCTTAGTCCCGTGGCTCTCCCAGCCCAGGCTGGCTCCCTCATTTTCTCTCTCACGGGTATTTCCCCAAGAAATAATCCCTGCATACTTAATCCCATCTTGGTGCCACTTCTTAAAGGTCCTAGACCAACACAGGAAGCCCTTCTCGGATGGCACCGAGAAAAACATGGAACTCACAAGACATATGATGTGTATAAACATGTAGAAAATATAATCAGAAGAGTTTCTCACTCTGTTGGAGAGACTGGAAAAATTAGTGACAGATCCACAGAAATAAGCAAATAGAAAAATGAGGCAATTACTAACTCCAGAAAAAAAACAACATTGTTTAAAAAAAAAAAAGAAGAAGAAAAAGAAATCACAATTGGCTCGGTGGTAACAGTAGTGACATGGTCACAATGAGGTCAACACTGAATACTGATTAAGCCAAATATCATGACATAAGGAGGCCGAGAATGTCGGGGGAGGGGAAGTGGGCGGGCGGGCTGGGTAAAAAGCTAAAACGGCAGCCTTTACAACCAGGACATAACCCTATAGAATCACAAATTATAAATCAAGAAATAGAGCGAACAGCATAACTACGTAAATACCAAAAGAGCCAGAAAGTGAAAAGGGAGAGGCAGGGCACTGAGGCGCCTGTTACAGCCTTGCAATACTATTTAATCTTCGTATGTTTTCCTTTAAAGAAAAATAATATACAATGAAAACATTACACATCAAAACCTCTCGTTACACTGATTAAATTTAAAATCTCTGTAAATGGTCTGTTGTCTAGGAAAACATAAATTAACAAAACTGATCCTAGAGAAGGCAGACAAAAAAAAAAAAAAAAACCAAACAAATGGACTAGTAAGTCTAGAACAAATTAAAAAAAGCAGTTAAACATCTGTCCCGAGTAAGAATACGCTGCGTGATACTGTGATGTTGGGCACATGTCACCACACATTTGTCCAAACCCACAGGATGCAGAGCCAAAAGTGAATTTTAATGCAGACGGTGGACTTGGGGTAAGAATGACACGTCAGTGAGGGTCGCTGACGGTGACAAATGTCGGCTCTGCTGGGAGGTGTTGATAATGGAGAGGGCCGTGCATGTGTGGGGACAGAGGGCATATGGGGGCTCTCCGTACCTTCCTCCCAGTTTTCTGTGTAACGCCTTAAAACTGAGGGAAAAGCCTGTCCCCTGCCCGTAAAAAGGCGTCTCGTAACAGGCGTCAGTGGGGATACGGGGCAGCCGCGACTCGCTCCCGCTGTGGGTGAGGGGCAGGCGGGTGCCATGCTGTGGGGACATGCCGGGCCGCAGCCACTAACATGCCTACCCCAGGACCGGCGGTTCTACCCCGTGCTTACGTCCGGCGGAACTGACGTTTCGGTTCCCGAAAGCCAAGGGCGAGAATGTTCGTATCAGCTTGATTTGTAACACATGAAAAGCTGGAAACCCAACAACAGTAGGACGAATGGGTAAATAAATTCATACAGTGAATAGACGGCTATTTTTACAAAATGAACTACTGACCGTATTTCAGTATCATGGATGAATCTCACAGACATAACGTTGAGTGAAAAAAACTTCGACATCAAAAGATGTCCTGCTGCGTCACAGTATTATGTGAAATTGAGATGCATGGAAAACGAATCTGCAGTGCCAGGAACTAGATTAGCGATGACCGTGGGGCCACTCACGCGTCAGGAGGTGCGAGGGGACGCGCACGGTGCCGGAAGCGGTCTCTATCTCTCCCTTGATGGTGGTTATTCCAGGGCGGCCACGCGGGAAAACCCACAAAGCTGTACACTTACCAGTTACACTTCTTTTTTCTTTTTAATAGAAAAATAAGGTACGGGGCCCAGATGGTTTTACTGAGAGGTCTAATAAAATTTTTTTTTTAATTTTTTAACTGTTTCATTTATTTTTGATACAGAGAGACAGAGCATGAGAGGGGGAGGGGCAGAAAGAGAAGGAGACACAGAACCAGGAGCAGGCTCCAGGCTCTGAGCTAGCTGTCAGCACAGAGCCTGACGCCGGGCTCGAACCCACGAATGTGAGATCTGACCTGAGCCGAAGTCGGAGGCTCAACCGACTGAGCCACCCAGGTGCCCCAAGAGAGTTCTAAGAAAATTTTTATTGCTATTCCAGGGCATATAAAATGTTGGAAACAGCCTAACGCTTCTTCAAGTCTGGCATAACCCTGAGATCAGAATAGAATAAAAAGTTAAAAACTTTATAGATCTTAATTTTGAATATATATGCGAAACTGCTCATATAAACTAAATCTTGCACTATATTAAAATAATAAACCATGACCAGTTAAGTTTCATACCATAACATCCATACCAAACATGAGAAAAGTATCAATGTAATTCCACACATTTGCAGATTGGAGAAAAGCCATCACCTTCAAAACACATTTTAAAAATCTGCAAAATCTGAAACCCTTTCCTCATTAAAAAGAAAAAAAAAAAGGCTCATCAACTAGAAACAGATGGAAATTTCCTGAAGTCACTAATGGGTATCTCCCCAGAAACATGTAACAAAGAGATGTCATACCTAACAGTGACACCTCAGAGGCGTTCCCATGCAGGGGTGACCACGCAGGTGTCCATGCAACATGGCCAGAAAAAGAAATGAGAGGCATAATCGAGAAAGGACCATTGGCAGTGATGACCTAGCTTTTCTGAGTAGGCAATCTGTTGAAAGAATAAATAAGAAAGCTCTTCAGCCTCACCAGTTAAACACACAGAAATAAAAGAACCTCGACTACATCAGCGATAAACAATTTTCAAAAAAAATAACGGATGGGGGCGCCTGGGTGACTCAGTCGGTTGGGTGTCCAGCTTTGGCTCGGGTCATGATCTCACGGTTCATGGGTTTGAGCCCCGCGTCGGGCTCTGTGCTGTCAGCTGCTCAGAGCCTGGAGCCTGCTTCGGATTCTGTGTCTCCCTCTCTCTCTGACCCCTCCTGCTTGCGCTTTCTCTGTCTCTCAAAAATAAATAACATTAGGGGTGCCTGGGTGGCTCAGCTGGTTAAGCGTCCGGCTTTGGCTTGGGTCATGATCTCACGGTTCGTGGGTTTGACCCCACGTCGGGCTCTGTGCTGACAGCTAGCTCAGAGCCTGGAGCCTGCTTCGGATTCTGTGTCTCCCTCTCTCTCCCTGCACCTCCCCTGCTTGTGCCGTCTCTCTCAAAAATAAATAAACAAAAAAAATTTTAAAGAAAAAAGGATGATTTCTGGTTTCCCGCAAGACAGTGCACGGGCCTAGGCTGCTGGTCTCCTCTCTCGACAAACCCCGGGTGCTGCGGAGGCTAAAGGAACCTGAGTGGGGGCCGCAAGAAAGTTCCAGGGAGAGAGGGTGCTTGACACGGAGTGCAGAGGGAACCACAGCGGCCCAGAGCAGAGGAGAGACAGGGGCTCCGCAGGCAGGCCAGGGGCCCCTGAGCAGCCTCTACTCCTGCTGAGTCACTAGGGCCTGGGCGATCTGATACCAAGTTCCAGCAAAGCTAAGGCTTATTAAGCAACGGATACAATACAGAAGCAGCAAGAAAAAGACACACATAGGTGAAGTCCAAAGAGGTCAAGAGCAGACCCTCTACAAGGGTTGCACAGATTTTTTTTTTTTTTAGATGAAGTGCTTTTTATTCTTGGACCAAACATACTTAATATAAAACCCCTTCAATATGCCGGCTGTAATCACAAGAGCATCCACAGGGCCGCAGGGGAATGCGGTGCGGCAGGGAGGACGGCGGGGGGACAGAAGGTTTTCAGGGGCCCTGTGCTCCCATGGCCTGCAGTCACTCCTGGCCTGTGAGAGCGTGAGGTCTCGGCCAAGGGCAGATCGAGGCAGCTAGAGACCGAGGGGTCCTGATGCCGACACTGAGCCCGGCCAAGCACCCCCAGTCCCCTCCAAGGCGCCGCCTCCCCACTTCGGTGGCCTTTGGCGAAAGCCAGATCCAGTTAGGAGGCGACAGGAGGTGGTCATCCGTCACTCCTCAGCATCCCACCCGCTGTCTTTGGGCACCGTCTTCCAGGGGCCCTCTGGGACCAGAGATGTGAGATGTCTCTGCCCAGGGAAGCCACTCAGGCCTCAGAATCCAGAGCTCTTACGAGACGCCCACACAGGCACATTCGTGCTATGTCCCTGCCGTGGTAACTACGGCTCAGGACTCCAGACCAGATACCAGACCCACAGCAGAGTCCTAATGTGAAGGCTAAGTATTCTAACATCTGACAATCTGCTCCATCACACCCCAAGACCACAGAGATCATAGAATACACAGTTATTCAATCATGAGGTTATATCCAAGAATGTGACAAAATGGGCGCCTGGGTGGCTCAGTCAGTTAGCGTCTGACTTCGGCTCAGGTCATGGTCAGGTTCGTGAGTTTGAGCCCCACATTGGGTTCTGCACTGACAGTGCAGAGCTTGCTTGGGAGTCTCTCGTTCTCTCTCTGCTCCTCCCCCTCACTCTGCTCTGCCTCTTTCTCAGAAGTAAATAAATGTTTTTAAAAATTCGAAATAAAGATAAAGATAAAGCTCATTGAGTGCTATACCAGCCAAATGATAAAAATCCCACCACCAAGCACATTACGATAAGACTTAAGAACCTCAAAGCTAAGAAGAAAAACAATGGCAAAAAAAAATGGAAAGTCTTCTGGAGATCCAAAATAAATAAATAAAGAGCAGATCATTTACAACAGAAAAGAGAAAAGACAGGGTCAGACTCTCCAAGAGTGACACCAGAAGCAAGAAGACAGATCCACTGGGCTCTCAGAGCATCTTCTGCACAAAGGACCTCAGTGACTCAACCCTGGATGAAGCCCTTCAGCAGGAATATTAACAAATACAGCAGAATGTGGCAGCGGCACCGGGGAACTAAGGAACTAAGGGTGAGAAAACACGGAAGTTCACAGTGACCGGGACGGAGGAAAGCGGGGGGGAGGGGGGGGGGAACCAATACACTGGAAGTGAATGCAGCTGGTGGGGGGAGGAGGGGGCACAGAAGAGTAAGGAGACCAGAGGAGGAGAAAATGCTGAGTAGATAGAAGTTAAATAAATTGATACGAAACATTAAACCTAACTACTGGCCTAAGTTACCTCAACCAGCAAAATGCAACTAGGATGCATGACTTTAACAAATAAGAAAACCCAATGCGTGATATCAAAGGCAGAAAGGGAGAAATTAGAAGCAAAATAAAATGGAGAGGGGAAAATATAAAATGGCAGAAATAAGTCAAAATATAAAATAATTACAACAGGGGCACCTGGGTGGCTCAGTCAGTTATTAAGCATCTGACTTTGGCTCAGGTCATGATCTCACAGTTGGAGCCTCACGCTAGGCTCTGTGCTGACAGCTCAGAGCCTGGAGCCTGCTTCCTATTCTGTGTCTCCCTCTCTCTTTGCCCCTCCCCCCTCACAGTCTGTCCCTCTTTCTCAAAAATGAATAAACTTCAAAAAAAATTAAAAAACAGGGGTGCCTGGGCGGCTCAGTCAGTTAAGCACCCGACTTCAGCCCAGGTCATGATCTCACGGTTTGTGGGTTCGAGCCCTGCGTCAGGTTCTGTGCAGCTAGCTCAGAGCCTGGAGCCTGTTTCCGATTCTGTGTCTCCCTCTCTCTCTGACCCTCCCCCACTCGTGCTCTCTTTCTCTCTGTAACAAAAATTTAAAAAAACATTTAAAAAAATTAAAAAATAACACAACAGATGCAATTGGGTTAAACTCTCCAAGCAAAGCAGAGAGACTCAGATTTCGGTAAGGTGGGGTGGCGCAGATGAGAGAAGATCCAACAATATATTTTTCCAGGGAGACACTCTTACAACAAAAAAGCTAAGGCCAAAGACAAAAAAAAAGAAAGAAAATGTATACATTAGGAGACTATGTATTAACCAAAAACTGCAAGGGTTTCTCAAACAGGGACACATCGTTGCCATACAGCCCAGCACGCCAAGGTACACAGAAGTGAAAACATATCCTCCCACAAAAACGTGTACATGAATGTCCGTAACAGCATTGTTCATAGTAGCCTAAAAAGAGAAGAGGGCCCCCTGGGGCGCTCAGGTGGTTGAGTGACTGACTTCAGCTCAGGTCACGATCTCATGGTATGTGAGTTTGAGTCCCACATCAGGCTCTGTGCTCGCTGGGGGCAGGACCCTGAGAAGCTCCCTCCTCTGTAAAATGGGGGAGATCATGGCACCAACTACAGAAAGCTCAACGGGATTATCCACGTGAAGCCTGAGCACAGAGGACATGGCACACAGGACTCAGCATTAAAGCAAATTCTAAGGGGCGCCTGGGTGGCTCAGTTGGTTAAGCAGCCGACTTCGGCTCAGGTCATGATCTCACAGTCCATAAGTTCGAGCCCCATGTCGAACCCTGTGCTGACAGCTCAGAGCCCGGAGCCGGCTTCAGATTCTATGTCTCCCTCTCTCTGCCCCTCCCCCGCTCACACTGTCTTTCAAAAATAAAATTAAAATGTTAAAATGTATTGACATGAAAAAATAGAAAGTAAATAAAGCTAACTAATGCAGGGAGCATGCACCTTGTGCAGGCGGGGACACACAAATGAGATGTTTGCAGATGCACAGGGAAAGGTCTGGAATGATGCACTGGAACTATCCCCAAGAAGGGACAGTCATTTTTACCACAAAATGTGTGTTCACAGAGAACAAAACTTAGCTCTAAAACAATTTTTTAAGGATAAAGAGTGAACGTGAACATGTGAAACCATTTTAAAAAGTGGAAGCCACACACTGTATGTGCCTTTTTGCAACAGGACAGCTGACGGATGATTAGCATCTAAAATATAACCCACGAGACAATTACAAATCAGTAAGGGAAGAAGAGGGCAAAACACACAAACGGCCATTCACAGCAGAAACCACCAGCGTCAATAAACACGTGAAAAAGCTGCGCAATAATAACCAAGGAGATGCAAGTTAAAATCACACTCAGGGGGAAGAAATAGTGTAAAATTAATAGTACCAAGGGCTGGACGCGCTCTCGCCCTGTTCGAAGGCTGCGCACTGATCCGACTGCTGCCCAAAGCCCAGCAAAGACCCACTTAATACTCAGAAGTCGTCATGCATGAACAAGGAGATACATTCCAGAATGTTCTCAGCACCACAGTTCGCGACAGTGAAAAACTGGAAACTTCCTAAGTATATTTATACAATGGGACACCATGCCAGAATCAAAATAAACAAACTACTGTTGATGTACCAAAGTAGGAAAAAGAATCTCTTAAACACAATTTGGTTCTTACAAAAACTGACTTAGGGACCATGAAGTAAATCTCAACAAATTTCGAAGAATTTAAATAATCAGGAAATGTTCTGAGACCACAACTGCAATTAAGGTAAAGATCAATACCAGTGGGTGTGGAGCTTCCTTCTGGAATGATGGGAATATTCTGGGACAAGACAGTGTTTGTTGATGGCTGCACACGCTGTACATGCGTTAATTTCCACTGAACTTGCACTTAAGAAAAACGGTAAATTTTACGCTATATGTATTTTACCACAAGTGTAACAAAATCAACAACACACAAGTGTAACAAAATCAACAACAAAAAATTCCGAGGAAAATCTCATGTTAATGAAATAATACTCTTCTCAATAACTGATAAGTCGTAGGAGAATGCATGCGCAGTGGAACTCAGAATACTAAATTAATGAAAACACAGTACGAAGATTTACAAAGGGAAACGAGGGCGCCTGGGTGGCTCAGTCAGTTAAGCATCCAACTTCAGCTCAGGTCATCATCTCATGCTTTCTGAGTTCAAGCCCCACGTGGGGCTCTGTACCCATTGCTCAGAGCCTGGAGCCTGCTTCAGATTCTGTGCCTCCCTCTCTCTGCCCCTCCCCTGCTCATGCTCCATCTCTGTCTCTCTCAAAAATAAATGTTAAAAAAAAAACTTTATAAAGGGAAGCTAAAGCCATGCCGAGAGACAAATGAATAACTTTAAATTCATTTATTAGAAAAAAAGACAGAAAACCCATTGCACATTCAGCCCAGGAAGCTGGGAAAATTACAGTATGTTGAATCCAGAAATAATAGAAGGAAACAAAGTATCAAACAGAACAAATGTTAAAAACACAAGAGCGAAAGTCAGTAAAGCCAAAAGTTGTTTCTTTAGAAAGACTGAAACCATTGATAAACCTCTGGTTATTTGAGAAATAGTGTAGTAACAACGGAAGTCAGCAATAAATTAGCTCTACCACAATCTCACTGCCAAAAAACCAAAGCATAAAGCCAGTCCTGAAGAAACATCAGACTAATCTAGGGGCCATTTCCAAAACCACCGGCCGGGACACTTCAAACGAGCCACTGCCATGAGAAACAAACAGCATCTGAGAAACTGTCCTGGAGTGAAGGGGACAAGAGACCTCTCAATGCTGCAATTGACCTTGGACCTTGAAAACAAATGAGGAAGACAAAGGGACAGCGGACAACTTGTGACCGAGGTCTTTGTAGGACAGCTGACCACCGTTAAGCTGCCCTACTTCAGTAACCATCTTGTAGGTGTGTCACCCAAGGTCCTCGTGCCCGGGAAATACACGCTGGGCACAGAGGGACGTGATGTCTGAGACCTACTCCAAGAGTTCAGGTCCAAACAGACTCAGGCGTGGAGTTCAGCATTTACTTGTGAGCTGGCTTCATCCACCAGAGGCCCGCTCCTTGTCAAAAAGCCAAGGGTTGGTGAGTTGACTGCCCCCCCCACTCACACCCCTCCCCCCCCATGACGGCTCCTTGAAGGACTAGAGGGCTGACTGGACCCTGGCTCAGCACCGGGCCCCTCCTGACACTGAGGCTCTTCCCGCCTCTTCCCAGCGAGGCCCACGCGGTTCTGAGAAGCAGACACCCACCTGGACTCCCTGGCGTCCAGTCCTTTGACTCAGTAGCACTGCGGCCCCAGCCCTCGGCCCGTCGGCCCCTCAAGACCCACATACCTTGGAGCTGGTGGGGCAGGTGGGCCTGAAGCCAAGCCAGGAGGGGCCGAGTACGAAGGAGGAGAGCTGGGATTCCAGCTGGGCTCCCCCTGCCTGGGGCTAAGGCTGTTTGGGCTCCCTCTGTTCCCGGCTGAGCCTCCCCATCACCGCGGGCCCCCTCTCCCTACCTAGAATAATGGCCCCGACAACACGAACCACCTGCCTGTTCCCTACTCCTCAGCTGAGCCGGGAGCCAACACCATCTGGCCACAGGGGTCAAGGAGCCACGGAACACCCCCTCCCAGCTGTTCGTGGGATGTCTCAGGAGTGACAGACCTTCAACTGCTTCCATTGGGGTAGGTCAAACGTGGCCTTTCCTGGGGAGAAGCCCCGAATCCCACCTGCGCCCCGTAACTTAGGCTTACACCTGAGCCCAGGGTGGCGACTGGGGCAGATCTGAGAGCCCAGAAGAGGGGGTGAGGTAGGACCCAAGCCCCTGGGACACTCACCTGGAGCAGGAAGGAGCGAAGATCACCCAGACGTCCACGGTCGGCCCGCCATCCACCGCCGACCTAGAGGGCGTGCGGGGAAGACGCGCGCCTGCGTGCCAGAGGCAGCCGCCCCCACACCTGCCACCCCGCCCAGCCACGCATGGCTGACCCCACCCCCAGGACCCACAGCGCAGCACACCTGCCGCCAGTCCTCCCCCGCCCAGTGTGAGAGCAAAGGAAGGGACGGAGGATGCCCCCCCACCGGCTCCTGGCAGGTTCCTCCACCAAGAAGTCCGGGAGAGTCAGCGCCCGCGATGGGGGCTCCAAATGGGTCACAGCTTCGCCTCCAGTTCCCTCCAGAGACTTCCTGGGGGAGGGCTGACCCTGGCTCCTCGGAAATGTCTTTGCTCCGTTTCTCAGGCCGCTGCCCCATCACGTTGGGCACCAGTTGAAATCTGGGGGCACCAGGGCCCTGTCACCAGCAGTTTCCGCACAGCCGCCATGAGCAGTCAGGTGGCCAGCAAAGGGCCCTCCCCACCTATCATGCACCCTCCTTCCTCCTGCGTAATGGGGGCAGTCTGGACCTACCAAGCACAGCCACCTGATATGGCCCTCTGGGCCCACACCTACCCTCCCTACCCAGCCGTCACTGTCCCAGACCCTCACCCCAGCCCCAGCCCTGCATCTTCCCGAACCGAGTCAACCCTGCCTGGTGCTGGTGCTCTCCGGTGCAGGCGGCCTGACACACCCACACTCACGCTCACAGGGGGCAGCTGAGGACACCAGAGGGCCATCTCCCCAGCAGCACCCAGACAAGGACACGAGGACCAGAGCACAGGTACTCTTTATTAGTTTCCATGCCCGACTGTTCCAATGATTCCGAGCCCTTCCTATTTACTTACAATTTACAAAGTACAGGCTTAGGGGGCATTGGGTACTCCACAATGACCGAGCCACACAGCCTTCCAGAGACGACCCTGGGAACCTCGATGAGAACACAACTTGTGCTACAATGTGGCCCCCACCCCACTCCTCCTCCTGACCCCCGACCTCAGGAGAGGAGCAGACTCGGCCAAGAGCGTGCCCCACCTGAGAAAGGAAATGGCGATCCCGTAGTGGTAATTTAGCCCTTCCCCAGCCCCGCCAACAGAAGACCAGGTCCACTCGGGTGGAGGAAATAAGGCACAGTTGTGAAGAGGAAGCAAAGCCAAAACGCTGAGCTGAAGATGCACATCCTCCGATGCTGGCCCCGCCCCTCACTTCTCCCTTCTCCCAGACACAAGCCCCAGGCAGGCTGGTCTGGGGCGGGCAGAGCAGGGCAGCAGGTGGGTTCCCAGGAGAGGCCAGGCATGCCCCCCCCCCATCTGCCACTCCCCCAGTATCCCTGACGGGGAGCCAGCGTGAAGACATGGCTCCCGCCTCCACCCCTGGGTCCTCAAGCAGCCTGGCACCAAGCGGCTCAGCTCCGGTAGCTCTTGAGCAGGTGACCCGCGACCACCAGCCTCTGGATCTCGCTGGTGCCTTCATAAATCTCAGTGATGCGCGCGTCGCGGTAGTGCCGTTCGGCTGGCATCTCTGTCACGTAGCCCATGCCGCCCAGGATCTGGATGGCCTACAGGGGAAAACATGGAATCAGGAGGGAAAAGGCTATGTCAGGGGCGGGATCAGCCACAGTAAAGGACCAACGGGGGAGGGGCAGCGGGCCCACGTTCGGCTACTCAACCCAGGGGACCTCACACCCAGGCACCTCTTCACCACTCACCTGGTGGCTGATGGCAGTTGCGGCCTCTGACGCAGCCAGCTTGGCCATTGCTGCTTCCTAAGCACAGAGGACCGCAGGGTCAAAGACTTGAGGAGTCCCCAGCTCCTGGCCCTTCAGCAAGGATGGGCCTGGGGGGCCTCCTCTTGAAGCAGTAAGGCCACAAGGCCTAAGGAAGAGGGGGTCCCCAACTAGACTTCTCCGTCAGTGCCCCAAAGCTCCGGGCCATGCCCGGGACCCCCTTCCCCACAGGCACCTTGGTAAAAGGCTTCTTATTATCCTTCAACATGGCGGCACGCCAGGTCAGCAGCCGGGCGCTCTCCAGGGCCAGGGCCATGTCTGCCAGCTTGAACTGCAAGAACCCAGCCCCACATCAGTCAGTGGCCACCCTTCCCTCCCGCCCTCCCTCCCAGGACAGGAGGGAGGAGGAGGGAGAGGCTGCAAGCAGGCAAAAGCTCACCTGGGAGCCAGAGAGGAAAGGCCGAGACGCCCTCCCTCCAGCGTCCAGGCTCCGCTCGTTACCTGGATGCTCTGGAGCTTAGTGAGGGGTGCCCCGAAGGCCTTGCGGTTCTCGGCGTAGTTCACAGCACAATCGAGGGCGGCCTGGGCGATGCCCAGGGCCTGGGCGGCAATGCCAATGCGCCCCATGTCCAAGGTTTGCTGTGGGGAAGGCCCCAGTCAGTGGCAGGCCAGCGGGCCCCCTGGGTCCCTGCCCCCGCTGCCAGGCTCACCATGGCTATCTTGAAGCCCATCCCGGGCTCCCCCAGCAGGTTGTCCTTGGGGATGCGGCAGTCCTCAAAGATGAGGTTGGCCGTGGATGAGGCCCGGATGCCCAGCTTGTCTTCCTTCTTCCCCAGTGTGAGCCCAGGCGTCGGCATGGGAACCAAGAAGGCACTGATGCCCTGTGAGGCCCAGACACACCCACGGAGGTTCTCAGAGGCTGGCCTAGGCCACGCCCCCTGACCCCCCCCCCCACAGGCACCAAACAACCCCTTCCCCCCACCTTCCTCAGACCGCAGGCCTGGGCGCCCTCTGCTGGCCGCCCTGGGGAAGGTGCAGACTCCAGCCTCAGGCCCACAGAGGGCCGGAGGGGGAGGGGCAGACCGAAAGTGCCCAAGAGAACAGCCCCACGGAGCTAAGGAAATTCGGGTGAAGGTCTGCATCCCAGAGGTCCCATCGACCCTCTCCCTGAGGTCCCCACCTTGTTGTGCAAGGATCTGTCTGTGCTGGCAAAGACCACCGTGGCGGAGGCCTCCCACGAGTTGGTGATCCAGGCCTTGGTGCCATTCAGGACCCATGAGTCACCCTCCAGTCGGGCAGTGGTGGAGGCGGCTCCCGCGTCACTGCCATTCCCTGTGCCACACACAGACAGAATCCACTGCCTCCACCCCGCAAAGGGTGCGCCACCAGCGAGCAGGGGACCTGGCCTCCCCCCTACCCTGGCTCATGAGGACAAAGGTCCTGCCGCCCAGCCTCCAAAGAATCAGGCCTCTGGCCGCTAACGAAAGTTCCCAGCCACACCAGCTCCCAAGTGCTCAGAGACTAGTCCAGGAGGGCGGAGGGGCGTGGACTGCAGCTGGGCATCTTCACCCCAAAGGGGCCCCAGAGCCAGGCATCCCTCCCAGCTCGGTGGAAGTGGCTGCATGCCCCTTAGTCGCTCCCAGGTGGCCCACATTTAAGGCCTGTGCCCTCCCTTCTCACAGGGCCCCCTCCTGCCTCTGCCCTGGGGGGCAGCCCAACCCGAGCCCAAGTCCATCACTCTGACTCCGAGGTGAGGGGATGGCGCCGACCGCTGTCCCACCGTGGTACCTGGTTCACTGAGTGCAAAGCAGCCAATTTTGTCGCCACCGGTAAAAGGGGTGATCCACTGCTGCTTCTGCTCCTTGGAGCCGAACTTCAGGATAGGCCCCAAGTAGAGGGACTGGAGGGGGTGCAGGCGGGGAGGTGGTCAGAGGTGCCTGCCTGGGGACCCTGCCCTAACACCCGTTCTCTCCAGGGCTCTACCTGAAAGGGCCGAGCCCATTCGGGGTCAGGGACCGGGCACCAAGGCCTCGCTGGGCCCAGGACGCCAGGACACATAGCCGGAAGGGAACTCACGTTGTTGACGCTCATGATGACTCCAGTAGAGGCACAGCCCCGACTGATCTCCTCCATGGCAATGGCGTAGGCTAGGTAGTCCAGGCCAGCACCACGTAACTCCTCGGGCACATCCATGGCCAGGAGCCCGAGCTCGCCCATCTTCTTCACCTGGCACCAAGGAAGGGTGACGTGGCAAGGGCTGCTGGGGGCCAGTGCCCACCCCTTATGTGTCTGAGCCAGTGTCTACAGAAATAGGCCATGGGGCCCCATCCACCCACCCCATGGTCCCCAAGCCCAGACACTGAAGACCAGACTGACCTGAAGTCTGCAAGACAGCACCATGCACTGACGCTGTTCTGCCCCCACACTCCACACTGGCTCACCTCTGTGTCTGTGGCCACAGCCAGTGAGCCGGCAGAGGGTATGGGAAGCCTTCAGGGGCCTCCAAGGTAAGGAGCAGGACAGCCTAGGGTCATGCTGACCATCTCCAAGCCCCACACACATACTCTACCTCCCCACCACAGGGCCTTTGCACATGCTGTTTCCAGATTATTGACTAGTTGTTGCCGCCTCCTTCCCTTCAGACCTCAGCTCAAGCCTTGCTTCTTCCAGCTGCCATCTGTCCTCTAACCGTGCTCACCCAGAACCTGCGCCTTTCCAGTGCGTTGCTTATGTGGCTGCAAGTTCACATCTATTACTCTGCTGGTGTGGGTTATGATCCTTCTCCCTGACCATGATGCCAGAGACTGGTTTTTGCTCACTGCAGTATTCCCAGTGCCCAAGAAAGAGCAAATGGATGAGAAGAGCTTAGAATTCATGACGTGGAACAAAACTAGTACTGGTCAGCCATCAAGTGGCTACTATGTGCCCAGCTCAGCAACTGAGTCTCTCCAGACCTCAGACACAGGAAGCAACCTGCCCGGGGCCAGAGCTCACAAGCAGCGCAGCTGGGCTGCAGCCCACACCGTGACTCCAGGGTCAGAACCAGCCCAGCACACCGCGCAGCTCCGCCCATCTGACCTGGGACAAACTACCTACCCTCCATAAGCCTGCTTTCCTCCTGCCCAATGGGAATCACAGAACCTACCGAACTTCAAAAAGAAGTAAAACTAACTGCCCGTGGGGAGCGGCGGGGCCCAGGGGCCGGGAGGGAAGGGCACCATTGCTTTCCATGAGCCCCTCTACCTCACTAGCTTCTTGTAATTGTGACCTCACACTATTTTTAAATTTTTTTAATGTTTTTTTTATTAATTTTTGATACAAAGAGAGACAGAGCATGAGAGGGGAAGGGGCAGAGAGAGAAGGAGACACAGAACCGGAAGCAGGCTCTAGGCTCTGAGCTAGCTATCAGCACAGAGCCTGATGCGGGGCTCGAACCCACGAATGTGAGATCTGACCTGAGCCGAAGTCGGAGGCTTAGCCGACGAGCCACCCAGGCGCCCCGACCTCACACTATTTTAACTTAAAAGAAGCAAACATAAGAATGTTCACAATATTTTCTCACTTTTCTATAATATTACTTCCATGATTATAAAATTGGTTCACTTCCTCTGCAAATAGAACCTTTGTCACAGGACTGTTTAAAATGCTCACCCAGTGCCTGGCACAAGCTGGGTGATCAGCGAACGGCACTATCTTTAAGTGGCTAACAAGTTGTCATCTGGACAAGAACGCACAGGAGGAGGGGCGCTTCCATAATAATCTGTGTGCCCCTCTTTGAATTTCTTACCAGACTCTGCCTTGAATTGCTCCTGGGGAAACTCTGCTGTAAAACTCCACACCTGGGGTGGCCTTACTCCCCGCTTCCTCTCCGGAAATGAAAGAACCCAAGAGTTCCACGGAAGGCACTGAGCCGCAGAGCCCGCAACTGCAATGAAGCTCTGTGGCCACAAGGGGGCGGACCCGGGTGGGCGGCTCTGCAGGTGAGATTAAGGATGATGAGGTGGGGGTTACCCTGGATTACCCAGGGCCCAGGGGGGCCCAATGTCATCTCGAGGATCCTTACAAGGGAAAGAGGGAGGCAGGAGGGTAAGAGAACAAGAGGTGGAAATGGAAGCAGACGTCAGAGGGGCCTGAGCGCCCCCGGAAGCAGGTCATGAGCCGGGGGTGCAGGCGGTCTCCACGCACCGGAAGAGGCAAGAAGACAGACGCTTCTCCAGAACCGCCTAGAAGCAAGCGGCCTGGCCAGCACGCTATGGGTCCCACGTTGGGTTTTTGATCTCCAGGAGCTGTCAGATAATAACCTGGTGTCGTTTCAAGCCACTAGTCTGTGGACACCAGCAAGAGGAAACTAACAGACAGTTAAAAAGGGCCCCGAGGCGCCAGGGAAGCGTCATTTTGAAAATTGCTGCAAAGACAAACGTTCTGTGCTGACCGCACACCTGCCGCCGGAGAGGGGGCGGCCTGCTCGGAGACGCTGTACGGCTTCCGCAGGCGTAATGCACCCAGGGCGGGGCGGAGTCGAAAGGAGGCGATCTACACAGCACTGTATCTGAATCCATGTGGGGCCTCGCAGGGCCCTGTTGCCAGCACGAGCGTGGCCTCAAAACAGAAACCATCAGACCCACACTTTAGGGTCGCCAACTCACGGAGGGGAGGAACGGCATTTTGTTACGGCATGTGGTGCTGGGTTGGGAGTCTGGGGCACACTCTGCCGGGAAACACTTAGGCCCCCTGGACGCATGCGCGGGCCCAGACCAGGACCCCGTGGGAAGCCCTCTCTGGCCTACCGGCAAACCTGCCCCACGCTACCAGTGCCCCCCAGCCTCCTCCCCATCCCGCAGCCCTTCCGGGTCCAGCCCTGGAATAAAGGACAGATTAGTCCAACACCCCACAACTCCACCTCATCCCAGGAAACAAGGGGAACCCAAATTCCCACGCGGGGATTCCAGGACACAAGGGATCAAGCCAAGTCTACTCTACAAGGAGGCCAGAGCTCCGGGCACTCTCCCGTCGGCTGCGCCTCCCACTGGCTATCCTCAGGGCTGTGACTGCCAGAGGTCACTGCACCCATGACCCCACCGTTCCTCTTGAGAGTCTCACCTATGCCCCCTCCTCCCCCACTTCCTGCTGTCAGTGTTTGCTTGAAAAAGCTCCAGCTCCAACATGCTTGAGGGGAGGTGCTCAGTCACTCCAGGCCCAGAGCCTGCACTCGATCAGGGATGCCTGGGGTCTGGGGCTGCTCTTCCCAACCTTCCTATTCTGAAGCAGATCATGAGAACTCTGGCAAGGTGCCACAGCCAGCCGCTGGGACATTCCAGGAGCAACATGGAGGCAGAAGCGATAATGGCCACCACGTAAGTTCACTCAAGCATGTCCTGGAAAAGAGACCAGCAGCGAGGGAAAGAACCAGCATGGCAGTGGAGAGAACTGACAGTATCACCAAAAAGAGGAAGAAACCAGGGCCAAGATGAAAAGCAGCAGAAAAATAAAGAACCTGTAGCCGGTGGTAGAAATCATTTCTGATTTAAGAATACGGATGCCGCCGGCTAACATCAGAGGGGCCTGGGCTGCAAAGCCATCAAGGGGAACCTCCTAGAGCTACTCACACAGACACTCTGGGTCCCTTGTGTCTGTGAGCCAGGCCTACAGCCCAAAGAGAGACACCATCACTGACCAGGCCAAGCCTATTGGTCTCCAAACTTCCAAGATGCAAGAAAGAGCAAGACCCCTTTCCTGGCTGCGACAGAGTAAGCCTTTGGCCCTGCCTGCCTTCCGTTTGGGGAACATTGAGCAGGTGCTTCATATAAAAACAATGCCTAGAGGCGCCTGGGTGGCTCAGTCGGTTAAGTGTCCAACTTTGGCTCAGGTCATGATCTCCTGGTTTGTGAGTTCGAGCCCTGGGTCAGGCTCTGTGCTGACAGCTCGGAGCCTGCTTCCAATTCTGTGTCTCCCTCTCACTCTGCCCTTCCCCTGCTCGCTCTCCGTCTCTCTGTCTTTCAAAAATAAATAAATGTTAAAACAAACAAAAACAAACAAATCTCCCAGCTGGTTGGGGACGGGCTGCTTATTCAAAAGAAAGAGCCCCCCACCCTTCGCCGCCGCCTCTGGTGTCCGCGGTGGGCTAGTGGGTCTCCGTGCTGATGCAGCAGGGATGTTCGGCCTCCTGCAGTTCAGCGACCATCTGTTGAATGCCAAGCGCTCACCAAGAGCAGGGTGTCGTGTGCACGGGGACACGTAGACACAAACAGGAGCTCGCCACTGGAAGACATACACCCGGCGATGTGCTGAGCACAGCCGGGGTCACGGGTCGTGAACGGGATGCTCCCAGAACGCAGACCCATGAAGTCTGCTTGGGACAAATGGGAGACGGCTATCAGGACACATTCCAGGGTGGAACTGACAGGCGTCAGTGGGCATGAGGAAGAAGGAAATGGGGTATGGCCCTAGAGGTTTCTGTGTGGCGAAGCAGGTCACCTGAGACAGGGCACGAGAGGGAAGCTGAGGGGTTGTACCTGGTCTTTTAAAGTTATTCAATAAACAGTCACTGAGTGAAGAAGAAATGGGGCTCAGTTTTGTTCTGTTTAGTAGGCTCCACACCCAACATGGGGCTCGAACTCCTGACCCTAAAATCAAGAGTCACATGCTCTCCTGACTGAGCCAGCCAGGCGCCGGTGGCCAGTTTCCCACACATAAAGTTTAGCGAGTCCAAAATCAATCAAAACGCCATTTTATTTCTTGTTTCCCTTTATGACAAAATAACATTGTAAGTTTATATTTATATAATCTTTTTTTTATTTCTTTTTTCTTTTTTTGGTTTGGACCCAGGAAGAATGAAGTTGAACTTAGGTTCCCAAACCAGCCAAGTCGGCAGAATACTGGCACTAGCCTTCCACCTAATTCTGTCTGTCTCCCTCAGTTCCTCTCCCCTTGACCCTTCCCCCATAAACCCACATTTTTGCGGGGTGCTGAAAAAGGTCTTCAGGAAAAAATATTAGAAATCACCAAGCATCTGCTATAGGCCAGGCGGGGACTCAGGAGTCTATGGACTCTTTCTTATAGACCCTCTGTGTGACTGGGAGGCAAGGAACTTACCTGTGGCTTCCGTTTTCATCTAAAAGCTGAAGATAATTTAAGTGACTACCCCAGGGTGCTGAACCGAAGATGTAATACACCTAGAACACGGTAATCCCCAAAGGACAGGCAGTCCTGTTCCTATCTCAATCTCATCTGGAAACACTAGTGGGATTATTATTTTGAATTTCGCACCCTGCCACGTCCTCTGTGTGGCGAGTGCCCTGTCCCTTCTGCCAGTGTAAGCCTTAGCTTCCCTGCTGCACCTGGGACCTGGGCACCCATCCACAGAAACAGAGAGAGGGAGGAAAGCAAAAACCCAGCAGCCTCAGTCCCTGGCCAACAGAGCCACTGATTAACCTCCATAATCCCATCAGCCTCCGTAATTCCATCAGCCACGGGAGAAGCCTGGGTGGTGGCAAAATCCAAGATTTAGCACAACTCCCTCCTCCCTCTACAATCCCAGGCAATTCAAACAAGCTCCTCTGTCAACTATTCAACAGGGATAAGAACAGCAGAACTTGGGACAATTTAATGACATCACACACATGAAAACACTTTGACCAACACAGACCCAAACAGATGCCTTCGCGACTCTGAGCTACGGCCGCACATTTGGCAAGTGCAGACCGTGCCAGAGGGAAGGAGGCGGCACCCAGGGCCTCTTCCCTCCCTCCCTGTGTCTGCCCACCCCCTCTGGAAGGTTAGCTTGCAAAGTGCCTGGCCCCAGCCCCCAGGAAGCAGGAAGGAGATATAAAGCTACAGGATTAGTTCAGAAGAGCTTAGTAAAAAGTCTGTTTCTACTGCCAGCATTCTTGCCCAGAGCAAATCTCTGTTATTAGTAAGAATTTGAGGGAATGTAGGCATAAGATGGGAAAAGCGAATCAAGCCGACTGTCATTTGGTAGGAAAAGCCCCACCGCAAGGCCACCAGCCACCGTTGGCTCACAACCACTCTGGGGACCAGCGGGAACGCTTTCTGCTTTTCAATGGCCTGTCTGTTCACTCCCAACCTGTTCACGGAGGGATGGAGTGTGTTTGCACTTCCATTAACGGCACCAAAAGACGAAGGGAAAGTGCCAGATAAGGTTACTGAGAGCAGTGCGTGTGGGTACAGAGGGCAGAAGGGCAGCTCAGGCCCTTGACGGGAACACTCCCAACTAGAATGGGGCTCCCCTGCCTGCCCTCGGGCTCTGAGACAACCATGTGGCCAGTGTGAATGGAGAAGGGTTTGGGAGCCAGCCAGACTTGGGATATGAAGTCCAGCACCACAAATCAGTAACCTTGGAAAATCACCTTACCTTTCTCCGCCTCCAAGTTTGCAACATAAATAGTATTACGAGCTACCATTTCCCAAGGGCCAGGAGGCACCAGAACTTGACAAGTGTTACCCCACTTAATCCTTGCAAGCATTCTAGAAGCAAAATGGAGACTAGACTTATAGGTGAGAATGTCCTCAGGACTACATAAGAGGGCGTTCCACCCCTCAAAGTTACCCAACTCATTCCGCGGTGCCCAGGATGCCAGGTTCCACTCCACCCGGAGCTCCCTGGGGGTTGCCACCAGTTCCAAGTACAGTGCCCACTGCGCTGTGACCAGCACAGTATTTTCTAAGCTGGAAAAGTGGCCCGAGAGCCCAGGAGACTCTTGAACTCCTTCAGGGTGGGCGGGGAAAAAAAAGACCAGAAGAGGCAAGAAAAGTTTCCTCTTTTACAAGTTATTTATTGAACAAATAGCCATTGGATATTTGTACCATGTGCCACACGGCTTGCCAGGCCCAAGGATACAGCAGGAAGAGCTTTTGGTTTGTTTGTTTTTTTAAGTTTATTTATTGAGCTGGGGTGGGGGGCAGAGAGGCAGAGAAAGAAGGAGACAAAGAATCCCAAGTAGGGCCCTCACTGTCGGTGCAGAGCCTGATGTGAGACTTGATCTCATGAACTGTGAACTGAAATCAAGAATAGGACGCTTAACCTCCCAAGTCGCCCAGGCGCCCCGACAGCAGGGACATCTTAAACAGGAAATTACAGACGAGCTGACATCAAGGGAAAGAGCACTGGGACCTCTGGGTCTGGCAGAGGGCTGGATCCCAGCCCTAGCTCTGCAGCTCATCTGCTCCATGACCCGTGGCCCCTTGTTTAACCTTCAAGTCAATCTGGGTTCACCAACTGCACAATCGGGTGTACAATACCAGTGCCCTCCTCTCACGGGACTACTGGGAGACGCAGATGGGCTGGCACACCTCGGAACCGTGTGGAGCTCGTGAGGAAGAGGCGGCGTTAACTCTTACTGTCAGCACCATGCCTGGCACACAGTAAGCGTGACGCTCACCCACTGTCATTACTGTTATTCCAGAAGTTCAATCCGGGCCTCATGCTGGAAGGAAACCTCCAGAGCGTTTTCCGGGCCCTGGGCTGCCTGGCTTGGGAGTCTCGGTGCCTCTGGCTGTCACTGTCCCCACACACCTGGGAGCAGCTGGCAGACCACCATCAGGGGCTGCTGAGGTTGGGACTCTCACCTGGGCTGTCGGGAAGCGATGTTCCTTGTCCACCTGGGCGGCAATGGGAACCAGCTCCTTCTCGGCAAATTCCCGGCATGTCTGGCGCAGCATCTGGTGCGTCTCTGGCAGTTCCACAGACTGGTAGATAGTATGCAACCGTCGCCAGTCCCAAGGACGCAGAGCTGCCGGCAAGAACAGGTGTTGGCGGAATGGGAATGCACCACCACCACACCACCACCATCATCATGATAATCCAATGACTTGGTGGGCCTCCAATGCCCCAAAAGACACCTGACAATGTCTGGAAACAGTTCTGTTGTTACAACTGAAGGGTGAAATGCTATCGCTATGAAGTGCGTAGATGCACTGTCAGTGCTGCCTCGCACTCTACACGTACAGGGCAGATCCCACATTGTTGGGTTGTTGCCCAATGTTGTTGGGCATTATCTGTCCAGGGACGCCTGGGTGGCTCGGTTGGTTGAGCGTCTGACTCTTGATTTTGGCTCAGGGCATGATCCTAGGGTTGTGGGATCGAACCCTGGAGACTGCTTAAGATTCTGTCTCTCAAAAAAAAAAAAAGATTCTGTCGCTCAGGGTGGTTCATTCGGTTAAAGCATTGGACTCTTGATTTCAGCTCAGGTCATGATCTTATGGTTCAAGAGACTGAGCCCCACATCTGGCTTTGTGCTGACAGTGTCAGGAGCCTGCTTGGGATTCTTTCTCTCTCTCTGCTCCCCCCTCCACTCGCACACTCTCAAATGAATAAACATTTTTTTTAATTTTTAATAAAAAAATTAAAGTTTGTCTCTCCCTCTCCCCAGCTCGCATTCACTCCCTCTCTCTCCCTCTAAAATTAGAAGAAGTACCAAATAAAAGAATTATGGGCCCAACATGTCAATAGTGCTGCTGTTGAGAAATGCACAACAACGGAATTGCTTACTCCACTTGCTAAACACTTTGCACACAACTATCCCATTAGGACACTAAAGGGCGACGGTAAGAACACCAAGCTTCGTGTCCTCCGGCAGAAGTCTGTTCCAGCTCCTGGGGGTGGAAGGGCTAGAGACGCTGACTGCAGCACTTGGCAGGGGGCCTGGCAGAGACAGACCTTAATGGGGGTCCCCTTATTGCTGTCCTGCAGGGTGAGTTGGGTGTCGGCAGGGCAAAGGGAGCCCTGGCCACACGTGTCACTACTGCTACAGGGGGAGAGAAAGGAGCAGGGAAAGGTGCAGGGTGAAATCATCAGCGACACCTAACATTCACTGGGCACCATATGACAGGCGCTGAACTGAGTGTGTTACACAGGCTGTGTGTGATTTAATCCTTGTAACGACTCCCTGAGAACAGTTAACACACTGGCGGGCCCATTTTACACACGCGCCCGCCAAATGCGGACGAGGCGAGCGTCTGGTCCAAGGTCACAGACGCAGAGTCAGGGTTCAATCCCAGGCCCGGCTCCGGAGGAGGGACGCGCCCCGGACCTGCGCGGGCGGGGAAACGACCGACTGGGTGCGGACACAACGGCGGCGACAGGCCGGCTGCAGGCCGGGATCCGGGCGGGAGGCGGGGCGCGCAGACGGCAGCAGCGGCCCAACTGGGGCAAAGGCCCCGCGCCCTCCCGCAGGGGGGGCCGCCCGCCCTCCAGCCGTTATCCGGCCCCGCTGTGCGGAACGGCGCGCACTCACCTCCGCGGCTAAGGCCGCAGGCCCGGGCGAGCAGCGCGGCGGCCATGGACGCGAACGCAGCGCGGGGTTTCTCCTCGCCGACCTCCGGCCGCTAGCGCCCAGGTTCCGGACTGCGGGGGCGGGGCCGAGGGTGGGACGTCACACGCTCCAGCCCCGGGGCGGGGTCCGCCACGGCTCTTCCCGGCCCCGCCCCCCTCCAGCGAGCGCAAACCGCACCCTCCACATCCCTCCGGGGGTCCCGCGGGCGTCCTTCTCAAAACCCTTGAACGGTGGCCCGTCTCCCCTAAATTCCAAGCCCGCAGCGTAAAATGCCCCATATGGCCGCCCCCCGCCCACTACTCCCGCCCCAAGCCCTCCATGCCCACCGGGCCCTCGCTGTCTTTGCTCAGGCCGCATAAGGCAGCTTTTCTGTAGCAGCTTTTCTGCCACAGCAGGGCTTGTTCCTACCTCCGGGATTTTGCAAGCCCTGTGCCTCTGCCTGGAATGCTCCTTCCCTCCGACCACGTCTCACTCACTGAGGCCTGCCCTGACCACACATTCTCCAGCCCAACGTTTGTTTTCCTTCTTCATGGCACCCAGGATCTGGTATCTTCTCCAGTCCTCACACTGGTCTATGAACTCCCAAGAAGCACAAGCGTCTTGTCTTGCTCTGGTGCTCAGTATTCAGGCCCAGGGAGTCGGGTTGCCTGGGAGGGAGATCTCTTTCCCCAGCGGCTGTGAGGCTGGGGTGCGGCTGTTTCCCCTTGTTCCACTGTAGTTCCCATCCCACTCGCAATTGTGGGGCATCGCCCCTTTGGGAGAAACAGGTACTGCTCCCAATGCCATGCATTTGGTCCTTAGCCTTCACCCTCCCCAGGATACCCGTAATCCCAGTTGCTGACAAGGGTCTTCCCTCAGCACAAGTGTGTCAGACCTCCACATCCTCCCAAGCACCCACACATCCCTCCATCTCTTTCTCCCAATGTAACTCAGCCAAGCACCTGTCCGCAGCACTGACCCGTAGGGCAAAATTTGCCTTCCACCAAGACCTTGCCCTACCTCCCTGGAGATCAATGAAAAGATGCATCAAAGTCCTTAATATGTTACCTTTCATTTAAAAGGAAGCCTCTAAATCCACAGTACTTTAAAACCAGGTGTATGACTGTGGTTGGCAAATGCTAAGGCCTTCCTCACCTTTCTATTGCCCCACCTGGGCACGAGCCCCTGGTGAAAGAAGACAGGAAAAAGGAGAAATGAGTGCATGAGGAGAGACCAGTCATTGCTTTGGGTGCCACAGACCATCTAAACCAGACTTCCAATTGTACCGTCACCTTGAGGCGCCTGGGTGGCTCAGTTGGGCCTCCAACTTCAGCTCAAGTCATGATCTCACAACTCGTGAGTTTGAGCCCCATGTCAGGCTCTGTGCTGACAGTTCAGAGCCTGGAGCCTGCTTCCAATTCTGTGTCTCCCTCTCTCTGCCCCTCCCCTGCTTGTGCTCTCTAAGAATAAGTAAACATTTAAACATTTTTAATTAAAAATAAATAAATAAAACGAATAAAACTATATTGTCACCTTAAACCAGGATGTTAGTTCTATATTAAAAGTAGGCAAATTTCCCAGTAGAGACAGAAAGCAGACAAGGGTTGCAAGAGGTTTGGGTGAAGGGTGGGAACTGCCCTTTGGCAACACCAGGAACTTGAGGGAACTTTCTGGGGTGATGCAAAGTCCCTGTACCATGATTGTGCTGGGGCACTAAGGCTGCATACTCATCCAACTGTACTCTGAAGCCAAGTGAATTTTACTGCAGTTAAAGTACAACTTAATAATAAGCCTAACTTCAAAACAGACAAAATTTTAATTCCCAAAGTCTCCGAGTGAAACAAAGCAAAAATATTAAATCTAAAGCCAAACACTGTTCCCTGTTCACCCTCGAAGCCAGCTATACACATTAAAGTGTTTACAGGAAAGTCACATGAAGAAACTCGGAGCCCATCCCGACCCCACACCTGCCCCGCAATGCCAGGGGCCCGGTCAGGACACAAAAGAGGATGCGTGTACTGTGAAAATCCTTTATTACTGTCTCTCGTGGTAAAATAACATTCTGTACAAGTAAGTCACCTAATTTACTTTGGAAACAAAGACAATACAAACTGGAATGAGGATCTTAGGTGAAGGGGAGGAGGAAGGACAGATCAGGTCATTGATGTTTCTTATGTTCTGAGAAAAATAGATTTACAGGGGGAAAAAATAAACTTTCACAACTTCAATGACTTTACGTGATCCTTCGTAAAACAAGGGGTAAATCCGCCTCCCCTAGACCCTTCTTGTGGCGAAGATGTTCTGTAACATGGAATGGAAGTGAGGATTCGACGAGCAGGCTCTCACCGGGACGCAGCACCTGTGCGCAGGAGACCCCTGCCCTGGCAAGGAAATCTCTCCAGGGATTCTGGGGGCAGGCTGTCTCCAGTCCCCAAGCCTCACTGACGTCATGGCGACAAAAGCCACCAAAAGAAAGTGACTCGACAGAGAAGAGTGCCCTGGGGGTCTACGGGGGTGGCAGGACACTAAGGCAAGACTCACCCAATTCGTCCAGTACACACAGCCTATGTGTTCCGTTCCAGAAATGAATTCCCCTTGAAGATTCAGCTCTTCCCTGCTCAGACACCAGCTCAGAGCAGAAAGCAGGGTCTCCCCCTGCAAGCCATTTCCCCTTCCAACTGTATCACCCCCAAGACAAGTGCTATCAACAGTCCAGGTTCATTAGTAACATGGTCTCCTGGTTCAACTTCTGATTGCTTCAGCTGCTTTCAGAGAAAGTAGGACTTCTCTCCCCGGTTCAGGTACAAAAAGTCAAATTTCAAACTCACCCTGGTTAACACCCCAGAATGGTTAACTCTGATTTCCTGAGTAAGAGACACGAATACAGACTCCCGGGTACATAACACCGGACAGACCTTGTGGAGCACAAGATGGCATATCCCTGTCCTGGTGGGCACAGACCGAGCACATGGCCTCAAAACGGCCTCCAGAAGACTAAGGCAAGCCAGCGGGAAGGAGGGTATGGCACGACTGAGGCCAGGATGCCTGCCTCCTCTGCCCTCCTCCTAGCAGAGGCTAACACTGCATATAAGAGACAGCCCATGAGTCCACGAGACATGATCTGTCCTGGACACATTTCCAAGACACACTCTACAGAGCAAAGCTCTGGACAGCTCCAGAAGCCACATCCTAGATACTACGTGAATATCAAATAGTAGAAAATCTCCTGATTAGGCTGCTGTCACATAGAGAAGGGATGATTTTGGAGCTCAATATGCACACACAAACATGCTACTAGAGGAGAAACAGAAAGTAAGGAGGCAGTGCTGACGTCTGTCCACAGATGAGGAGGGAAGGAGGCCAAGGCAGCTTTCCCCAGCAGCACGTGGGACAGAGCCACACATAAGGCACCTAGATTTATAGTGGACTCCGGTTCTAAGATTCACCCGGCCTGGTGATGAGTAACCCGTCCGCGGGGCGCCTGGTCTCTTCCCTCAGT
Organism: Suricata suricatta; assembly: GCF_006229205.1. NCBI lineage: Eukaryota > Metazoa > Chordata > Mammalia > Carnivora > Herpestidae > Suricata > Suricata suricatta. The sequence goes on from NC_043713.1 coordinate 73,624,866, forward strand.
GAGAAAGCTGCCAGCACCTGGCACAGAGCACTAGGCCAAGGTTCAAGGCCACGCATGCTCCAGAATCCAAACAGGGAACAACACTGGTTAGTGAATGCACAGGGGCCTTTCTGTGGCACAGTGCTGGCCCTTCCATCCCGGGCCCCGCACGGCCTTCCTCCCAAGCATCTGGGGAGACTGCTGTCAGTCAGTCACTATGCTGCTTCCCAGTGACTTGCCACATACCTGGGCCCTTCCTACTGCTACCTTTCTGTCAATGCTAAATCCTGGAGACAGCAACAATTTTATCAGAGGGTCAACTAAAGCCACCCACAGAGACACAGACAACCATACGGAGCTGAGGTGGCGGGAGTCTATCCAGTAAGGGCCTGAGGACAAAAGCAGCCCACAAGGATGTGCAAGGAAGGCTGTCAGAGAGCACCCTCTGAGAGCCACCTCAGGCTACTGTTTCTTTTCCAAGCAACCAAAAGAACTCCAACTAGCAGTAAAAAGGATCAGAATATGCATTAGAGGTCTGACCTGCCAGGATGGTCCCAGAAACCACCTCACTAGAAAGGCAGACAGGAAAATCCTCCGAAATAAGAAATCTACAGAAAGTTTCAGAGGCAAATCCCCATCAAACCTAATCCTGCAGGCCCTCCTGTGTTGAGAAAAATCAAATCCTTCCTTTAAGTAGCTGTAGTTACAGTCCATAACTATATCCGGTCCCAACATGAGCCAGATTAGCCCCAGGAGCTTGATTAATACTATAAGAAGTCTAACCACACATCACAGATGCTGGAAACACCACTGACACCTTACAAAACCTCTCCAAAATAAGCCTAGAAATAAAAAATAAAATAAAAAACACAAAATACGAGGCCTGCTGTGGCCTTGAGAGAGCCTACTGCTCCAAGGGCCAAAACTGCCACGTTCTATTTCAGGAGACACTCAGAAGTCCGGAGGCAGGACGCACAGAGCAAGCTCGCCTTTGCTCCAGAATGGGAACAGGAAGGCACCGCCAGGCTGAAACCTCGGTATATCCCTGGGAAGGCTGGCGGAGGTTCCTGGAAGCCAGACAGAGAAGCAGGCCTCTCCCCGACACGGACCTTTCAGTTGGCAGCCCTGCCAGCCGCTAGCGCCTCCGCTCTTGGCCCCCCTCCACACCACCTTTCTTTCCAGTTGCTTTCAAACTACGCAAAGCTGAGGTCGGACCGTGCCACAAGCTGAGGTCGGACCGTGCCGCTGGCAATACTGTAAGTGAGAGGGCGAGCTGCCTGGAAGAGGCCCGCCGTTCAGCCTCTCACAGCGCCCAGGACCCTACGAAGAAGCCACTGACTGGCAAACCGGCTGGCCAGAGCCTCCTTACACGGACAGGGCTGTGCCCACAGAGCCCCGGGCTCTTCAGCGCCACCAGCAGGCAGCTAGGACTACGTGAAAATAAATTTTCTTTTTCCTCTAGATTCCAGGAGCCATACCCTAAGGCTTTACTTTACTACAGAACCACTGCGACCTAAGGGGCAGGGGAAAAGGGAAGAAAAAGTACTGGGGAAGAAAACACGGTGTTGCTTGGCACCTCTCTTGGACCACAGGAAACCGTCACCCCAGCCTTGGCTTCCTGGGACCAGGTTCCAGATGTGTGATGTGAACAACAGGTTCAACCACCTCCGTGTGCCGGCACCGCAGGCCATAGCAAAGCACCTCCCCGTCTGCTCCTGCAGCGGTCACTGGCCTCCGTTATAGGCATAATCAGCCTTGTTGTGCATTATCAGCTTGTTGTCAACAAAGTAGAAGCTGTCAGAACGGGTCTCATAGGGATTTTCAATCATCAGACGAACTGTAAGTCAGAGAAAGGGAAAAAGCAAAGAATTATGTGTGAGTCTGCCCCATGGATTGGGTACAGAAAAACTTAGTATCCCCTCTAAGGGGCAACTGGGGGGCTCAGCTGGTTAAGTGTCCAACTTTGGCTCAGGTCATAATCTCAGTTTGAGAGTTCAAGCCCCATCTGAGCCCTGCATCAGGTCCTCTGCTGTCAGTGCAAAGCTGAGTGTCCCCTCTAAAATTCATAAGCCAGCCCACCAAAACGTGCGTATACTGTTAGAATAATGAGGCCAGAACGGAGGTGGCCAGGCTTGGAGAGCTGGAGAGAACCACTGAGGCCCCCAAATTAAACAGGAAACCCACTTCGACATAAGGATGCAATTCTCTGACGTGGCACTCCTTGGGTATCTCGAGTGTGGATTCCTACTCCGAACCCCAGGGCCACAGGATTACCCTTTTGGCAACAAGGACTACCACAGATTGTTTATTCAGTCCTTCTGGTCTGTTCCCCACCTCTAGACATTCTGGTCCAAATTCCAAAAGCTGTGCCTCACTGTGCCCACTTCCCACGGGCATCCCTGACAACCAAAGGAATCCTAGGTATATATGGGTGCAGGGTGACAAAGGGCAAGGAGCCTTTTCCAGAGATGGCTCAGGGTATTAACTTGCAAATGATTCAGCAAAAGGTATGCTTGTCTTGGGATCCAGATTTAAATCTCATTTGTTTAGGCAGTTGCCCAGACCTCTTTAACCATTCTGGAGAGTCGAAACAATTAACGGTCACTACTTCTGATCAGTTTTGAGTTAATGATCACATGCTATTTTGGTTTCTCGGAAGGAAACATTCTGTTTACCACAGTTCTCAAAAGATGAAAGTCCCTTGAACCCACTGAGGCCAAAAGTTATTTGGTGTATATCTAGACTATTAACTTCCACCCTCTTTTAGCTTATGACATTTCAAGAAGAAAAGTTCTATCGCCTTGGGTAAAAACTTGCCTGGCCGTACATACTCTTTCCTTGCAAATATCTATATGTTCTGGCCCCGGCTGGGGAGCGGGTTCAATCCAGGACCAGATGCTGTCATAAACAGCCCGCCCCACAGCAGCGCTCCTCATTTTACCTAAGAGCAGCATTGCCACGTGAGCGAAAAACATTCTGGTTTTCAGAATGTAACAATTTCAAGGACCTGGGATTCTGAGAAAAGCAGTCAGTGTATGTAGATCCTTCCCTACAACTCAGCCAAACTCCCCCCATTATTCACAGGGTCCCGCTCATATTCTCAGTGTTCTGGAGCCGTTTTCCCTGGTTACTAACAGATAATGCTAACCCGGGAGAGCTCCACCAGAGTCATGGGAACTGCTAGAGTCTGCACTCTCACTCTCTCTCTCTCTCTCTCTCTCTCTCTCTCTCTCTTCCCCTGCCTCGGCTCCTCCCTCTGGCCTCCCCAGCTTTTCCCATCGGGACTAGAGAATTACTCTTCCTAGAACGTGGCTTCCATCCGGCCACTCCTTCTGCTCCAAACCCTACAGCAGCTCCCTATCTCCTGGGAATTTATTCTGAAAGTTTATCTATTCAGCCTTCTACTTGAAAACATGGGGAACACAAGGTCCCCAGACCTCTGACTCTATTTAGCCCCCAGCTGCACTTCTCCCTCTAAGGAGAAAGGGGAGGACGAACAAGTGCTGAGCAGGAGCCAAGGACTAGAGCACAGTAGAAAACCAAGCCTAACAGAGGCTCGGAGAGGTGCTCCAGCTAACTCCCGTCCCGGGGATTGTCATGGGCCTCCCCTCCTCTTCCTCAGTCACCCCTGCAGCAGGCACCCTAAGTGGACGGCCTGTATTATTAAAACCTTTGATGCTCCCATGCAGGCAGAGTTTGAAACCCTAGACAGGAGCACCAGGAAATGAGAAGCCTGAGGTTAAAGGCCTGGAGAAGTATCATGTCACTACCTCCCTCCTCTGCCAGAGGAGGGCGCTGGACCAGAGAGACCCCAAGGCGTCTTCCTTCTAGTCCTAAGACTCTAGGACAGGGCAGAAGACAGGGGATACATACTGACATCCTCAGAAAGCTGCGGGAACTCATAGATATGTTCACAAGTGTTCCTACTACTGGGGATGCAGAAGCCGAAATCAAAGTCAAAGTTTTTCAGCAGGCGTTCCCGGAAATAGTGCCGCTCGATCATCCGGAAGTTTGACACAGGTTTGTCTCCCACCGTGAACTCCACTCTGCAAAATAAATCTCTGATTTATTGCCTCCTCCCTTCTTTAAAGCCAACCCAGCACCCAACCGAGAACAGTCTTCGTGGACAAGCGAGTGTTCTCCCCTCCAGAAATCCTGGTACTCACGTAGCACCGACTGTGCGGAGGCGGAGAAATGCCGGTGTGAACTGATAGCGGACGAAACGTCCTGCGCTGATATCCACATCTCCCCCTTCCTCTTCCTCCTCCTCCTCTTGGTCTGAAAGAGCACAAGGAACCCTGAGAGTACTGTCCTGGCGCCACCAGACCAAAGAGCACAACCAATTAACAGCACGAACTCCAACAGCAGGATGGCCAATATTTGCTGGGCCCCTGCTGCAGGGCAGGCCCCAGGCTGATCATCGCAGACTCCTCCCAACCCTGTGGAGCGACATCATTATCTCCATCTTACAGATCAGGATGCAGAGGCCCAGAGAGGTTAAGTAGCACGTCCACATTCCCCCAAATAGTACATGGAAGGAACAGGGGTTCGAAGCCAGGTCCACCTGACTTGAAGCTTGTTCTTAAACATTAAACTATTTACCTTTTATGTAGCTGAGTGGCTTGGGCCAGATCCTAAGAGTGAAGCCTGAGACACAAGCCAGGTACCAGGTCCCTGGCATGGTCTATAGTTGATCATGGCCACAAGGTTGCAGTGCTAGCTGCTAACCAAAAGAACACATCCACGAAGGTTGAACGTAGTCAAAAGGCAAGTTCAATGAACACAAAACTTCTGACGGGCAGCAAAGACAAGCTAATTATCTTGTCATCTAAATGGAAGACAAGGGCTGCAGCCTTGGGGGTACTGTAATGCCCATGCCAGGTCAGACACTGACAACCTGGGGTAGATAAGCAATGAGCCAACATGCTGAACCTGACTGACAGTGAGTCTAATCCATTCCTAAGCCCAGGAAATGGAAGTTTTGTAAAACGAATCAGAGAGCCATTCTAACATGAATAAGGAGTAGTTTCCACTAGTAGCCATCCAGTGTCCAGCAAAAATATTTTCTCCAGGTATTGGCTGAATGTGGGTGCAATTTATGTCTTTTTTAACCCCAAACATCTCTGCCTGTCACAAGCCCAAGAGCAAATGGGTTACCAGACTGAGAAGGCACTCAGAGCCAGAGACTCTGGAGCCCTACCTCCAACAATGTGATTCAGATTCAGTCCGCATCTCAGGGATTCAAACCCATCAGAACAAGTGTTGGAGGAGCTTACTGATTCAGTGCGAGCATATTGTAAGTGAATCAAGATCCTTACAGGTAAAAACTGGAGAAGCAGAACATCAAGGCATCTTCACAAGCTCTGCAGCCTCCCTGCTGGAGACAGTTCAGTTTTGTACTGAGATGACTACTCTGGGCCCAGCCTGGTTCAAATCCACACATCTGAAATGGCCCTGGGGTCCCTGAAACATCCAAAGTACTAGGACACTTCGCTCAGGGATATGAATACCACAGGCCCAGGAGGCTGCCTGGCCCTGGGCCCAGCTCAGTACCCACAAGCTGGAGCCTTCAGGTGCCTTGGTCAGCACCAGATTATGAGAGCATGAAGGATGCCAGGTGGGGTGAGAAACTAGGGCTCCAGCCTTGCCGGTGCAATGAACCTGAGCCGAGACCTTCCCGGGAAAGCCCTTCGACCTGCCTGGGCTACTGACACCTGCCTTACCAAGTTCACAGGCTCCTCTGCGTACAAAATCACATGAGAAGAGTTTTGCAAAAAGAATTCTTGATACAGACCTCCGTGGATACTGCGTTCATCTATGCTGGTGTTCTAGTAACTAACTCCAGGGGGTGCTCGAGCTCCAGTGATGCACTCCAAAGACTGGTGAGTGGCCCCCTACCAGAGAGGAGCCACCCTGGAGCTGCAAGCACTACACGCACAGGAAGCACCAGGTATTCAAGGCTAATTTAAGGAATCCCAAGTAGATGAGTTCATAGGTCTGGGCTTTCCGTTCCTCCAGAAAATGCTGGAGAATTAAATCCAAACTAGGCCTTACAAGGAAAGGCCTTACACTGTTGAAAGGAAACCGAGGGAGAAGACAAGTGAGCCTGGACTGGGACCCCCCCCCCCCCGCCCCCAACCCTCACCCTTCCAGGGTCCCCAAGACACACGGCACAGGTGAGCTTTCCTCATTCTACTTTAATTCCAAGGCTTCCTTTCCTAAGCATAGGCGACACGGTAAGAGGAATGAGCACAGGACCTTGGGAAGGTCACTTGGAAATTCTGGGCCTCAGTTTCCTGATCTGTAAAATGAGAATAGCAGCTCCTCACAGACGTGGGGATCACACGACCTGATGTAAACAGAACCAGGTGGGACACAGCGCCCAGCACAGAGCAGATATTCAGCAAACAAGCTCTTAGCACGGCTGCAGACCAGCGCACACAGCGGCCCAGGCTGCAGGCAGGGGCACAGATGGGGACACACCAGGGTCCCTGGCACAGGAGGCAATGGTTCACGAAAATTCTAGCTTTGAGGACCTTTTGAAGTGACCGCTACAATACTGAGGCCTACCTGACACACAAGGTTTGGCAATCTCAAACAGCACCGTCCCTGTCTCCAAATCTCGAATTTTGAAGCGGGTGAAATCAATACTGTAGATGTTATCTTCGGGTTTGCATAAATAATCTGAAATGAGAGAGACACACACACCAATGCTGTTAAATAACCATCCAAAACTACCATTCATTTCTCTCTCAAGTTTTGAGGCAAACTCAGGGGTTTTTTCCTTACACAATTCACTTAAAATACACCCCAAAACTTCCTCTTACGTTAAAAGCAAAAGTTGCATGAAGAGAATAAGGAGATGATCAAAGAACGAAACAAAGAGCATGGATTTGGTTTGCATGAAAGATGGTTGTAACACTTTAAGAAACAGGGATGGTGTAAGGGGATTGCTTTGGAAACACCTTGGATATAACAGAATTTTTTAAGAAATCCATTTAAAAACATTCTTGCTGATCTAATGGCTAATATAGTACTTGTTTGCCAGCCACTAGTATCACGAAGCAGAGAGCAGCAAATTTCTTCTGTAAAGGGCCAGATCATAAATCATTTAGACTCTTCCTCTAATAACTTAGACAGACTGGCACTGTCACAACTACTCAACTCTTGTCACTAGAGTGCAAAGGCAGCCACAGACGACACACAAATGAATGAGCACAGCTGTGGTCCACTAGAAGCATTTACAGATACTGAAATATGGATCGCATGTAACGTATGGGGCAAGATCTCTCCCCCCCTCCCCAACTAATTAAAACTGCAAAATCCATTCTTAGCTTCTTAGCTTGCGGGCTGTACTGAATCAGGCAGTCGGCCACACCTACACGGGTGAGGGGACAGATTGGCTGGTGAGGGGACCGCGCCAAAGTGACGTGGAACCCCTGACCACCGGAGCAACAGTCAGTACAGTGCTGATCAGAGAAAACTCGCTGCTTTCTTTCTAGGATGACTCCTGACCGCACGGTGGCAAACTGGAGACCTTCTGATTATTCTGTAAATCTGAAAAGGACTGAGGATGGTTCTGCACCTTTAGAGGGGACTCCATGAACAAACGGAGCGAAACAGACTTTATAACAGAATCCCAAGGTCACCAGGCTCTGACCCATGGCTTTCTCCAGTAGGCTGCTGACATGAAAGGGGGCACAGGCCCTCTGTCCACCACGAATGTTGCTTGGGGCCAGGCATGACAATGGCCTGATTCACCCTCGGTATGAGGACAAAGTATGCAGGTAGAAGGCTCAGGTGACGAGCACTTCTATACCTTCGGGGCCCAGATGAAAACTGGGTCAGAACAGAAGCAGCGTCTTCCCCGTGCTTCAATACACTGAAGAGTAAGACTTGCTAAAGATATACTCCAGCATGCAGAGGACACGCCCAACCCAAACAGTGATGGAAAATGGGAACATGGAAATATCCAAAATTAAGTTAAACCTCTCAGGAGATGGGAAGTCCCTTTTCATACCGGCTGGGTCAAGGCCCACCGCCTGAACCCCATTCCCACGTCCCTGGAGCTGCCCCCAGCTCCCTGAGGTGCACCTGAGCGGCCCAGGCTGAGAGCTGCAGCAGTTCAGAAGACAAGGCTGTGGCAGCCTTAGATCCGTGGAGGGAGTGCGGGTGCTGCAGGGTTAGAAGTCTGGAGGGCAGCAGGGTCTAACTAGGTGAATGCAAACTCTGGGGGAGAAAGAGCAGCGAGACAAAGGGCAGCAAGTCAGGGTTTGGCTTGGAAGAGAACAGAGAAAGGAAGGAGAACCAGGACAGGGCGGTGGGCAGTCCGTTTCCTCCCACCTTTACTTCCATCAGTGAAAAGAGATAGTAGTAGGATGGTTGCCATGACACATTCTTAATCCACTAGAACAGGTGTCAAGAGCAGGATTCACGTTTTGGATTATGTACATTAACTGAAACCTTATCAACATATTTTTTAATGTGGCAGTTTAAAATTTGCATGAAAGGCCACGGCACAATGTTTGAGGAAGGAAACGGTCAAGGCAGGCTGCAGAAGGGGCTGCCAGGCGGCCGGAGTGGAGACAGGCGGAGGAAGAGGGCAGGGGCTGGGCGGGCAGAGGCTGCAGAAGCTGGAAGTGGGCAGGCTGCGGGGAGCCTGGCTGGGCAGGAACTTCTCTGATACCTGTGGGCTTTCCAGGATGAGGGGGCAGAAGTCCCACTTACCAGGGTCAGGAGGATCCGGTTAAGCTAAGGGGGCTCCCTACCCAAACAGACCCAGCTGAGGACGAGAACGGCCGGCCCAGGAGAAGCGTGGCGCGGCCGGACGCAGGGGAACGCAGTCGAGCGCAAGGAGAACCCCTTCCCAACCTAGGCTCGGTGAGGGTGGGAGGCGGCGCGGCCTGGCCGACCGAGGGGGCCGGGGCGGACCCCCGGGCCGCCCAGGCGGCGGGTGGCCGGCTCCGCTGTAGGCGACAAGGGGCCCGGGGCCCGCGCGAGGGCAGGGCGCGGTCGGGCGGGCACTCACTTTCGGTGACCCGGCTGAGGCGCAGGACGTGCTCGGGCCGGATGGTGTCCAGGGCCAGCAGCTCCTGCTCCGTGACCGCCGCCCCGATACCGTCCTCTGCCGCGTGGTGGGGCGCCTGCCGCCGCGCCTTGAGTCGGTTCAGGACGCCGCCCCCGGCCTTCTTCTTCTCCTCTTTGCTCCCCACGAGCCCCCCGGGCCCAGCCGCTGACCCCGCGGCCGCAGCCTTCGGGTTCGACCCGCTCATCGCTCTGCCGCCAAGATGGCCGCCACCTCCGCAGCGCCGTAACTATGGAGAGCGGGGGCGGGGTCCGGGGTGGCACCTGGGGAGGGGCGGGCCTGAGGGGCGGGGCCGGGGGCGGTGGCCGGCTGCCCTCTCGCCAGCTCTGGCCCAGCCCGGTGGTGAGCCGCAAGCGTGGCTGGGGAGTGCCAACCCCCAGACTCCCCATCAGGTCCTCAAAGTCACCTCACCTCAAATGTCTTTAAAATATCTCATACGGTCAAATGACTTTCATATAAACCGTAGACAAGGCATCCTAAGAAAAATTTTTTTAATTTGTAGCACCGAAGTTAAAAGCGCTTGCCTTGCAAAAGCAGCTTTCCAATTAGATTCCAATTTCTAAATCCTACTGTGCCAGGCTTTGGGCTCGTCCTAGAGCTGACTACAGGGAACGTAAGACTATGAATGAGGACAGGGATTGTGTCCACCTTATTCACTACTATATTCTGGCGGTCCAGAGCACACAGTAGGTGCTCAGTAATGATTGAGTGAGTGAGTGAAGGAATGCACCACTATGAAGGCGCTCCCCCTTTGCTGGGGAAGACTGTTAAGTACATAATTCATTGTGTGGCCCTTCCTCTTGACCAGCCCAGTAAGTACGAATGAACTAAAAGAGTAGCCGAGTGGCTGACTGCTCTAAAAGAGGTACAGCAAAGATGCTACCAGAACACACAGGAGTGGTCTGGCCAATCGGGGGAGAGGCTTCACAGAGGTAACATCTGCACTGAGCCCTGGAAGTTAACCGGGATTTCACTAATTGTAGGAGGTAGGCCAGGGGGTTGAGTGGTTGAAGGACAGGTTAAGGCTGTCCTCTCACACCCCAAGTTGTCTCCTTCTCTAGGGATTCTGGACCAAGGGTCTTCTGTGGAGGCCTGGGCCTACACCTGATGTAGTGCGTCTGCCCGGTCTGATATCACATCTTACCCAGACTTAGGCCGGAGTGAAACTCAACCTTTCTCTCCATGGTCAGCCTCAATACTTAATTTATGCCAAGCCTTGCTGAGTCCTTCTCACCTTATGTAAGGGGCTTGGGAGGGGCTGACAGACCTAGCCTAGTACCTGGACAAAATCCAAACCTTACTCCACCCCAGTTGCCCAGCCCGGTGGAACAGTATGTGGCCAAGTTCCTATCTAAAAACCGTCCTGTCTTTGAGAGGTTACCATCCATGGAGGCATTTACCAAACCGTTCAGGAAAATGTTAATAGATGTGTACAAAGAATTAAAGTTCTTCCCTTTGCAAACAACTCTTTTAAAACCACTCAGCAGTGAGTGGTTACTGAAGAATTTCCAGAACTTTTAATATGCTACCTAATTGTGAATCACCAGGAGGGAGGCTCAGAATGCAGCCATTTCCCACTCACTCACTGAACCTTTGTTCTCAGAGTTCTCTGTCTAGGGTTGGAAACAAATGTATTACCCCCTTTATGCGGAGAGTCCAGAGTTGTTTACTGCAAAGGTGTTATTGCAGTGCCATTTGTAACATTGAAAAAGTACAATAAATTACAGTTGCATCTTCAAGTTCTGCAGCTGTTAAAAATAATGAGATCCCAGGCTCCTCGGTGGCTGGTCTGTTAAGCATCTGACTCTTGATTTTGGCTCAGGTCATGATCTCACAAGTTTGTGAGTTCCAGCCCCACATCAGGCTCCCTGCTGTCAGCACAAAGACTTGCTCAAGTGTGCTCGTGCATGTGTGCTCTCTCTCAAAAATAAACATTAAACAAAATCCTTAACAAAAATGAGATCCATCTATATATACCAGTATAGAGAGAGCTTAAAGATATATAGGGGGGAGAGAGGGAGACAGGGGGGACAAGACACAAAATCCCATTTGCTTAAAATAAAAAGGACAAGAAAAAAAGGGGGGTGGGACACATCTGGGTGGCTCATTCGGTTAAGCATCCAACTCTTGATTTCGGCTCAGGTCATGATCTCACAGTTCATGGGTTCCAGCCCCTTCACAGGCTCTGTGCTGATAACGCAGAGCTTGCTTGGAATTCTCTCTCTCTCTCTCTCTCTCTGCCCTTCCCCCACTGGCACTTGTGTGAACATGCTCTCTCCCCCAAAATAATAGACTTTTTAAAAAAGTAAAAATAAATAAAATAAAAAGGGCATGAAAATATGGATTTTTATTTGTAACTGCAAAGGAAGAGATCTCAAAATACACGAAAGTGTTAACCGTAGTTCCTTCTGGGGAGGAGAGAATTAGGAGGAACTAGAAAGGGAATATATTCACTTTTGACATGAGATCTACTTATGTACTATTTTATCACAAGAAGCATAAGATCATGGGTTGCTTATATATTTAAAAAACATATATCTTAGAATCTTTGTCCGAAAGGAAAACGTTAAACCAAAGTAGCCTTATCTTCTCTTAAAATTTAAAAGCAACTTCACATTTGATCCCTTTTCTCTGTTCAAGAGAAATTAAATAAAAACTGCTATATAGGGAGCTGGGGCCTGTACTCTCTCGGGTCACTACCTATGAACTCTGTGTGTGTGTGTGTGTGTGTGTGTGTGTGTGTGTGTGTGTGTGTGTTTGTGTGTGTGAAGTGAGTAGGAAGAATAATGGCTATAAACTCCAATCTGCCACTGTTTCTCTTCACCAACTCTTCCTAAGGTATATCGGAAGGCTCTTTTGAAAAGTGTTTTTGAACAGTACATAAACTGATACCATGTTTTGGGGGAAAGAGGATGACAGAGATCTACTGCATTAGCAATCTTAACGCAAGGTTTCCCCGGGCTAGATGCCGGAAGACCGCTGTGGACAGGCCGGCCTCCCTGTCACCCAGCTCCAAGCTCTCCCAGTCCCTCTCCTGGTTGTTTTCCTTGCTGTAAGAGGTGTGACAGTGGCAGTTTTCCAGGGCAGTCCCAGGGTAGCCAGGCAGTCTGCCCCAAACCAGGCCGGGCAGGTGGGGCCTGGAGCTGGGGCAGCCAAGGTAAGCAAGACATCAGAGGGTTGTTTTTTGCAAAGACTGGGAAGTTCAGTCCTCCTTCCTCTTCCCTCCTAAAGGTGGCATGCGTCGCATCAGCGGGTCAAAGCTGGGGCTGCAGGCATGCCTTGTGGTCTGGGATGGAGAGCTGGTAACTTCCCTAGTAGCCATGTCCCCACTCTCCCTGGCCAAGGGCTGTTTTTACAAAGCATTAATTTCTTATTTATATCCCACCTGTTTCCAAAAAGGATTTCTGGCATATTCCCAAGTCATATACCACAAGATTGGTGAGTGAAAACTCATGGAGCCTTGTGGGGGGCAGTACTTTCAAATTTTTAAATGTGTTACTGTTTGACCCAGCAATTCCCTGATGGATTCTGAAGAAACACATGCACCTGTGCACAATAAATCTGTGCAGGGGTGCCTGGGTGGCTCCATCGATTAAGCATCTGACTTTGGCTCAGGACATGATCTCACCACTTGTGAGTTCGAGCCCCGCATCGGACTCTGGGCTGACAGCTAGAGCCTGGAACCTGCTTCAGATCTTGTGTCTCCCTCTTTCGCCCTGCCCCTCCCCCACTCACATTCTGTCTCTCTCAAAAATAAACATTAAAAAAAATCTGTGTAAGGAAAGGTGTATATGTACATATATATAAATATGCATAAAAGGAAAGATATCCACCGGACAGTCACCTGTATTCTCCTGTCGGGATTAGATGAGTAGGTATGAGAATGGAAGAGTTGGGATTTTGCACCCCATATAACTTTTTCAAAAATGTCTGTATTTCCTGTATCACTAAGTCTTAGAGAATTACCTTCGTTTTCAGAGAAGGAATGATATAATAAACCTCCATGTAACCATCATTTACCTACATTCAAATTCAAAAAACAAAAAATTTTTTTTAAAGAACAGCATATCATGGCATTAAGACCATGAGCATGTGGTTAGACACTCCCCCTCCTCGCTCTGTCACTTACCAGCTACGGGACTTTGGGCAGCCATCTATCCCCTCTGAGCCTTTGCTTCTTTCTCTAGAAGTCAAGGGAGTCACACATCTTCCCTAGGGCCATAGTGAGATGAAAGCCAGCAACGAGAGCACGATGCTGGTACCAGGAGCGTGAATCATGAACGGCCACCATGCCAACATGGTTCACGGGCCTTTCTCCACGACCCCTCCGCAGAGGGCAGGCGCACCAGAGCGGGAGAAGATGCGGAGCTGGACAGGACATCGTGGTGACTGAGAGCTGAGGGGGAAATTGCTGGGGACCAGGCTTGAGGGAGGGACACATGGATTCTGGTGGCAGCGGCAAGGAGACCCAGGATAGCAAGTCCTAGCGCAAGGCCAGGCAGAAAAGCCAGGGGGTTATTGTTTACTAACATGTAAGTGGGTAGCAACAAACAAAACTAAGACTCTTAAGGCCAGAGTCCTGCAGTGAGGGGCCAGCCTCCTGAGGCTGTTAAGAGAAGAGGCAATCCCACTGCAGACCCTCCCTGCTCCACCTCCTCTCGGCTTTGACCCCTCACCACTAACAGCAACCAGCTAACGACAGCGGGCTTTCCCGTAAATGTGGGGATGGGATGGAGCGGGGTGGGGCGCTAAGTATGGAGAACGGTCTGACACACCCGCTCCAGCCAACTGGGAGCCTGATTTCCTCAGCGAGATTAAGATCTGGACCCAAGGAGTCGTTTAACCCAACCCCCAGCACTTGGCTCAAGACTTCTGTCAGTTTTCCTCCCTGCAACTCCCTAGAGCAAGGCTTCTTCAGGTCTCTTCCCCCATTTGGCAGCTCACCGGAAGCTACTCGAAATAGTAACAGCTAGGTCTGAATTAGTAGAGAACTCCAGTTATGGGTGGGCTCAAGCTAAGAAAGAGGCTGTGGGCCTCCTGGTTTATTTGGGCCCCGAGAACAGACTCCGTCAACACTGGCCTCATTCTCGGAGCCGAGCAATGAGTTCTGCCCTTCAAGGGATAACTGAGGAAAGTAGGCCAAACTCCCCTGGTATCAGCAGGCTCCATTCCTACCGGAGAAATACAGCAGGTGGGTTCTGGAGTCTGGAGCCAGTCACATAGCATGGTGGGGAAAGGTCATCAGAGTGATAGAGAGTAATGATGAGCCAGAATCGGGACGTAAAGTCCCAGTTCCGTCTTCTGCTGGCTCTGTGGCCTTGGGAATGTCACTTCACCCATGAAAGGCTAAAACCAACTGGTTTGTTGAAGATTAAACAGAAATAACGTCTGTAAAAGTGCTTGACATTGTGCCTCATCCATTTCAAGGGCTCCATTAAGGGATATCCTCAATTATCCTTATGCCTTAGAGAGAACGGGGGCTTTGCAGGCCGAGACTGAATTTGAAATCTGGCTTGACTATTTACTGACTAGCCTGGGGTGAATTAGGGTTTTTGAGTTTCACGTTCCTCAGCTGTAAAACAAGGTGGATACATTACAGGGGAAAAAAATCTTCCTGCTCCTTCTGCCCCTTCCCAATGAATACGCAACATTGACAACACACCAGAAGCAGAGAGGGCAGAGAAAACGGTCCCAGGGCTTGGTCTGTCCACAGGCTGTCACGGAAGCTGAGGGAAAGCTGTGCTTTGGGAGGGAGAGTCGAGTCATGGCCTGGTGTTCCAGTGAAAGTGGAAACAAAGCAAAACAACTGTTTAGTTTTCCTTGAATGCACTGCTGGCTGAAACGGCCAGGCAGTTTTACAGAACTTCATTCCCTTAACCAAATATCCCGGCAAAAAGAAAAGCAAGAGACACGAGGCAAAAATGAACCAAAGCCCCTGGTCTTGTCCCAGGAGAGCCCTCTGCAGCTAAGTGAGCCCCCAGTTCTCCCTTTTCCCACCCCATCACTTCACCTCTTGGCAATCAAGTTCAAACTCGATCTCAACAGAGTGTCACTGCAAATTGTTTATTAAAACACAAAGCAATGGACAGTGAAAAACATCCTGATTTTTTTTTTTTAACTTTTTCCGTGGGAGTAGGATGGGGCATGAAGGGGTAGGGACAGATGGAGACAGCCCAGAGGAAAGACAGTTCTGTCCACCCCCACTGCTTTCCCGGGCCAGCCACGTTCAAAGCCCCTCAATCACACCTCAGTGTGCTGCTGTAAATGCATGTTGTGGCTACAGAGTTGGTTTGGCCGCGGCAGGGAGAGGAAGGGAAGCGAGGGGCTACCAGGACTACTAAGAACTTGCCACTATTCTCCAGGCCTTGGTACAGAACAGAGCAGCCGGGCCCAATCTGGCGGGGGGAGCAGGGGCTGGGGTGGGGGGAGTGGTTTCCTGACAAGTCAGGTTAGGCCAGTAATTGTTGAAGAGGCTGCTCTCTGACCTCAGAATGGGCAGCTGGTCCTAGCATGTGAGAACATGGTGGAAGGAAGATCTAAAGAGGGAACCACTCCAGGGTCAAATTTCTTTTCATTCCCTGGATCATGACACGCCAGGGAAGAGAAGAGTCAAGAACGCCTTATTCCTGGTTTTGCCGTAAAGACTCTCCCTGCCAATTCTCCACTCCCACCTGGCAACTCGGCTCTCCTTTCCCGACAGTTGTCCTTTCAAAGGACGGAAAACACACTTCAGTTTGTTGTTGTTTTCCCTCATACTGAACTAAAGCACTGAAGCTCAAAATAGAGGTGAGAACGAAGTTCTGCTTCTCCTGGTGCTGTGTGCCCCCACCTCACAAGACTGCCTGGATGTGAGAGGTGCCAGGGCCCTCCCTGCCAACTCTAACAGGACTACTGTTTCCCTGGCTGCCGGCACAATCCTGGCTCCCTGGTTTTTTACTCCTGGGGGAGGGGCGTGAGAGGGGACCGTCCCAAGAGATCCATCCTGCTCGTTTTCTGCCAGCCCAGCCAGTCCCCAAATCATCTGCTCTTATCAAGATGATTTGGCAGCCGAAGGCAGGCCACCCAAAAGGCAGCGGGGGACGGACAAACTAGATCGGCAGCAAGCCACCCACGTACAAAGAAGAAACCCGCCCTAGCCGGGCAGCTGACCCACTGATGCCAATCTGGTCTCCTAAGAAAATGAGGAAATCTAGCCCTCTTGCCCCTGAAGAGGTCTAAATACAGAAACGGTCCTAGCTCGGACAGAAAGGGGGAAATTACTCTGATCTCTCTGAAGCTTGAACATTAAGGCTTCTTTGCAATATTTTTAGAGCTCTTTGATCTCTAATTATATCTTTCCATAGAAGAGAAGCAGACTTCTAAGATTTCTGAATAGATCCCGGATATTTCTGGTTCTGCTTCTGCACTATCACTTAGCCTTTCCCCAGGGCCACCGCAGAAGGAGGCCCAAGCATCTCCTCCTCCCCTCCCCCTTTTTTTTGAACAGGAGCATCTGTTAGTCTCTCACTTTGGAAAGTTCATCTGCTCTCCTAAGGTCCTTTGTTGGAGAGGCATAGAGGACAATATTACATGTTGCCACTTGATGCCATTAAGGCTCCTCGAGGCAAGAAGACACTTGAATTAGGTTAGAGCCGGCCAGCAAAGGGGAGGGGGAGAAAGGGATGGGGAAGCAGTCCCAAGGCAGGGACTGTAAGACCCCTGCCCAGACCTGAATCTAGAGGGAATGCCCACCCTGGCTCAGAGCAGGAGAGGAAAAGGCACTGTGCTGGCCAGGGTGGGTCCTGCCCCAATCTCCAGGGAAGGTAGAGAACCTGCGGACTCTTTCCCTGGTCTTCCCAAGGTGAGCCAAGTTCTAGAGAAAGGAGTATATGTGCTAAGAAAGGGAAAATACTGCTGCTGTTTTCTGAAGTTCAACTGAGATTCTAGAGGCCATGGCCAGGTCTTCCCAGGAGAAAGTAGAAGCAGGATAAGAAGGAAGAGAAATTCCTTAAAACAGAAGCTTCTCCAAAAAGAATAAGAAGTCAAAACACAATTCTGAAACCAGATGAGTTTCCAGACACAAAAAGGGGCAGGTAAGCTTAACTCAAACTTCACCCCATCTCTTCAAAGCCTAATTGACCTCTAATGTGATCTCCCAATTTCAGGCCAGTATCTCTTAGGCAAACAGTGGACAAAAGAGAAAAGGTTACATTCTCAAACCAGCCGCTGGCCCTACAGGCCCTGTGCCCCCCCCCCGCCCCGGAGTCTAACACCACGGACACTTGAAGATAACCATTTTTCAAGTCACCAGAATTCAAGATAACCACTGAGCAGCTTCTCCTCCATAGCGGAGATGTTATAGAAGTATGGATCTTGTTTAGGGGACGGGAGTCCCACAGATTATTTCCTGGCAGGATGTTTTGGTCAGCATGAGTGAAACCCAAAAAGGCCAGCGGGCCCCTGACCCAAATCAGAGCTACGCTGCAGTCTCTCAAGTCCCTCTGTGGCAGACAGCTTTGTGTGGTTCACCCAGCAACCGAAACAAAGCCACGTCCCCAGCAAAAGGAGTTTCAACTTGGCCATCTGCTCTTGGCTTTGGCCGGCAGGGCCCAGGGAGATCTAAAAACCTAGGACGGTGCGTGGATCCGGTAGGAGAGCCTGGGCCCCTTCCCCAGGCCAAGGTGGCCTCCCTCATCACTTCCCCAACCCCAGAGAGACTCCCTACAGCATAGCCGCCTGGTCCTAGCACTAGCTCAAAATACAGGCAGGGGAGCAAACAGTGCAAAAAGCAAACGACGAACAGAGTAATTTGTGACACACACAATACAAAAATAAAAATACAGAGTGCCCCACCCCACCCCTTTAAGCTAAACTTCATGTACCTATATCATCTTGAAGGAGCGCCCCCCTCCCCCCAAAAAAAAGCTTTCAAGTTCAGCATCATGGGCCAGCCGTGACCAGCCCCGGGCAGCTCTGTTAGCTGGGTGGGCTTGGCTCCAGGGGCTCTACCCCAGCCCCCACCATACTTCTTCCTGTTTCCTCACTTCTCCTTTAGCTCTTGTGAGCCATAGAAAGATGTTCCTTCCTTTTGGACACAAGCAGAGGAAAATGCCCATCCCTATCCCTGAGCTCAGGGGAAAGGAGTGGGCTTGGAAACGGGTGGGCTTGGAAGCAACACTGCTTGGCTTACAGTACCGTTAGGAAATGGCCCCAGGAGCCAGGGTTTCCTTCTGAGACTCTGAGTCACCGCAGGGATGGGTTGAGGTGAGTAGGCGGGACCCCTCCTTCCTCAAAGACCCAGGCAAACTAACAAACAAGGCAAATTGGAGGTAGCGAGTCCTCCTTCCTCATCTTGTCTACTCCGCTGACAGTGGCCTACAGCTCTGGGGAGCTGTGATGAAAGGGGAAGCAAAGCCACTGTCAGAAGCCCAATTAATAGTCAGGATGTCCAGTGCCCCGGGCAGGGGGTCTCCCTGACCAAGGCTATAGGATGCCATCCTTCAAAGCAGGGGGCTTTGTGAAGCACTCCAGCAAGTATTCCTCTCATTGCAGCCTCAGGCCACAGCTGTCTAGATGCCTGACTCAATCCCCTACTGCTGAGGCCTAAGTCACAGCTAAAATAAAGAGCTCCGACTCTCAAAAGACTAAATACTGGCCCAGAGTAACTCATTAAGAGCCAAAACCCGGGCCATGAGACCAAGGGCTACTTGCTTTGTCACATAACAAGCAATTCAAATATATGGAGCTCTTTAAAAGCACTAAAACAACAACAACAACAACAACAACGACTAACTTAAACACATTCTAAAAAGATGAGCCTAGTCTGAGATTCTACGCTACTCCAGCCCAAGCAGAAGCTAACCCTGCTGCTTTCCATCCACAAAACTCTGTGTAGCTTGGCTGGGTCCTCCCTCACTGCTGCCCTAACTGGGAAAAGGATAACAGTGACCAGAAAGAAAGACAACAGGGAACCTTCATTTCCTGCAGAAGTTTTTCCAAGGAATTAAAGACAGCCACCTGATGCTAAGGTTGGCTTCAGAGCTGCCCGGACTGTGGCTGACTAGGAATCGTTTGGCCCCGTCACGCCAAGAGCCCAAAAGCAGCTTGGAGAGGGAAATGAAAGGAAAGAGGGGCAGTCTGTAAGGATCAGGGGGAGGTGCCATTGGGCCAGATAACATCAGTCTAGTTCCTTGGGGCAGCTCTAGGTATAAACCAAAAACTGGCTGATTTGTGACACAGAAGGACATGGGAATAAATGAACATCAGATACTAGATAGACACTCTAAACAGTGGTCAGTCACTTAGTAGGGCTCAAGTCTCTGAGGTGGCTCTTAAGTTATGCTAACATAAGCCTTTTCTAATCCAAAGACCAGAAGAGACTTTTAAGGTCAAGTGTTCTGTTGCTGCAGGCTGGAAAGCATCCCTGTCCCCTGGCAGCAAGACCCTACAAAGGGGCCAGTAAAAGCACTGCTGGGTCAGGTCCTCCTGGCTGCTGGCTCAGAGATCCAGGGAGGGAGGTACCAACAAGGTGAGGTGGTAGAGGATATGACATTCAGGCAGAGGGAACCCCAGATCCCCATGTTGCCTTCGCCTCTTGGCAATAACTTAGCGGGATGATTGAGAAGAGATTTCAAACGAGCCAGATTAAAGGGGGAAAAAATGAGAGGAAAGCAAGTCCCCAACAGGCACTGAAATCAAAATGATTTGTTGTGGTAACAAGTCAGAGGCAACTTGAGGACCTGACATAAACTAATCGTCTCGGATACCAGACAGTCCTCGAACTGGCACATGTCAGCGAGACAAGCAATGACAAAGCGCAAACACTTAAGGTGGAACCATCATTGGGCTGAAACCAGGAAGGCTTCCAAGTAAGGGAGTATCTAATTTTCTTTTTTTTTTTTTAATCCCCCTTCTGTTTTCGTCTTTATCATACAAATTATACACCTTCACACATACACAAAGCACACACACTTTCAATCCCAGGACGTCTGAAAACTTATCTGGACACAACTTCAGAACATACCCAACTCCCAGCGCTGGTCTCCTCAGGTAATAAGATGACATTTCCCTGCTGTTAATTTCTAACCTAAAAAAAGGAACCGTGTCTGCTCTGGGTTCAGAGTCCTTTCCACTAGGTGTGCAGATGAGGATCCTTGAACCTGGAGGATCCACTTCACCTTAAGTACCCTGGAGAGGAAAGAGATGGCTGGGGCCAGCCACAAAGAGAGCACAAGGACTGAAGCAGGGCTGGGGCCAGTGGTGGATAAGGGCCGCTCTCTACCCGCTCTGCCTCTTTTTTCTCCTTTAATTTTTGTGTGTGGTTTTGTTTGTTTGTTTGTTAATCACTGTGAAAAGTACAGAAACCAAAACCAATGTGTTCGGTTTCTTTCCCACACCCCTCTACCCTGTTCAGGATGGTATTTGTTCTCACAACCGGCAGAGGCAGAAGAGGGTTGGAATGAAGACTCCAAAGGCCACCAGGATGGGAAACATGAGGCTGCTGTTGTCCGAGGCGTAGGGGTTGGGTGTGCGGGGGCCCGACTGCACCCGATTCTTATTGGTCTGTCTTTTGAGATTAGACCCTTCATCGTATTCTTCTTCTTCTTCTTCCTCTTCTTTCTTCTCCAGTCCTGGATGAGGCTGCAGCTTTGGTACATCTGACAGAAGAAAGTAGACATCTTTTAAGTAAGACCAACACCATTAAAAAAATTATTTCTTTTTAATGTTTATTTTTGAGAGAGATAGAGACTGAGTGTGAGCAGGGGAGGGTCAGAGAGAGAGGGAGACACAGAATCCAAAGCTGGCTCCAGGCTCTGGGCTGTCAGGACAGAGCCCGACGCAGGGCTGAAACCCATGAACCATGAGATCAGGACCTGAGCCAAAGTCAGAGTCTCAACGAACTGAGTCACCCAAGTGCCCCAAGACCCAGATCATTTAAGTAAGACCCTTAAAAGCCAGAAATGAGCCACAATAAAGAGATGCTATGGTCTGCGCAGAGTCTTCAGGAAAAAACAGACGTACCAGAAATAAGTCCTGGCCTACAGAAGAGCGGATGGCTGCAAACACCAGTCTTTTTTAGATTTAACTAAAATGTAGTAAAAGCCCTACCCCAGGGAGGCTCTCTGTCTCACCTGCCTTTTCTACTTCCTGAGTACCGGATTCAACAGGGACAATGACCCAACACCCAGAACTTAACCTTTTCAAATCCCGCCTGCGGCCTCCGCAATCCACATTCCCCTGCGAGGCACTCAGCACCTGAGGAAAGCTGCGCTGCAGGGCCCCGGGCTGTCAGCACACACCGCCCCGCTGCTCTGCCGGCTCCTCAGGGACTCGAGCTACAAATCTGTTTTTGTGGCAAGACATCTGCCTAGACGTCATTAACACCGGCCTCTGGGGGCACATCAAGACAAGAGAATGAGTCCCTTGCGCAGTAAGGATGAGTTGGGAAAAGGTACAAAGGCAGGATGGAGGAGAAAAGTCACTAAGACACAAGCTTTCTGTGCAAAAAAAAAACCAAACAAACAAACCCAAATACCAGCCTGGGAAGGCGGCGGCCAGAATCCCCTCAATGCTGAGAAAGCAATACACCATGAGGCTGGTTCCCAAGGACAAGGAGGCATTAGGAAGTGAACTTTCGCCCAGTGCAGTTGAGCAAGGCCGGACTCTCACAGAGCACACCAAAATGCTGAAGGACTCCTCCTTTTGCCTTTTCCCTTTCTGCCCCCAGGAAATAAATGTCAAAGACAGAGATTGAGGACTAGCTCAAGTCAAACAGCTGATTAAGTGGCAGCAGCAAAATCAGAACACAGACTTTCCTCCAAAGCTATGGTCAGCAGCATGCTACACTCTGGCCCCATCCATCTGACTTTGGACTCCCCACAATTTGGCTTTAAGTGTTTGCACCACAGTGATTGGCTAAATTATTCCCCCAGGGAATATCCTTCAGACGAAGGCAAAAAAAAGCAGATTAAAGACACCACTTACCATCCACTGTCCCAGCCATGATGTAGAGTGCACAAACTTTGGGATTGTCATAGTACCCCTAGGACATGGGAGAACCAGGGTCAGCACCACACAGCAGTAAACATTCCCCCGCACCCACTCTTTGAAACAGTCCCTCAGCTGGGAAGGCAGAGGGAGAGCATTACCTTTACGAACTCAATGTAGAGTTTCCCTGTGAAGGTGGACACCTCCCCTTGGACACTCAGCTTTCCCTTTCTGATGCTCATAGGGATGATTTCATCATGAGCTGTGCTGTGCCCAACACGATCAAAGATGTCCAAGTCCTTCACCACAACGTGGCCATTCAATCGCACATCAAATACCTTCCACGATTTAAAAAAAAAAAAAAACAAAAACAAAAAAAGAGAGACACTGTCAAAACCATCAGCTTCATACTCCTTTAGCAGCTGGACATCACGTACCTGCCTAGGCTTCCAGTTCAGAAATAATTTTTAAAATGAAAGAGCTGGATATAGTCAAGGGTAGAGTTCTTTACATGAGCCAAATCAAAGCCATGTTCCTTCACGGTCAAGGTCTCATAGGGAACAAAGAATACAAACAAAAAGCTCAACGTGGAAAAAAAAAAGCTCAATATGGAAAGAAGGAAATTCATGAGACAGGAAAAGAATAAGGCTAAAAACAAGAAGGTGCTGACAACTAAGGAAGACGACCAGGATCAGTTAGTTGCCAAGAACTAAGATTCTGGTCAATGCCCTCTGTCACCAACCCCCAAGGGCAGCCTTGTGAGCAATGGGACACTGCTTCTGTAGGGGCAGAAGGAATCCAGCTTCTCCTCAAAGCTTACCGGTTCCTCCCTTCTGGGTAGGCTCTCACATTCTCTGGCCCATAGCAGGGGACTATTCAAGAGTGGCAATGTCCCACTGACCAGGCCTCACCTTCTGCTGGGACTGTGCAAAGTAGACCTCAGCAAATTTCAACACCAGCACATAGTCCCCCTCCTCCTTGATGGGCACTTCATAGCCAAAAGTTTCCTCATTGTACCGCTCTGTTTGATACAGGATCTGGTCCTCGGGGTTGGAACGCAGGATTGGCAGTTTCATACCATAGTCGGAGGCTGGGGACAAAAGACAAAGAGAAACCACATCAGAGGCAAGACACACAAAAAGAGCAGAGACCCTACAACTGCCAGCATTTCTGGGGCAATGCTAGTAACCCTCCCAGGGAAGGGGGCCACCTCCTCTGCATCTGGCTTTAAAGAGATCCAGACGCAGGGGCACCTGGGGGGCTCAGTAGGTTAAGCGCCTGACTCCAGCTCAGGTCATGATCTCATGGTTCATGGGTTTGAGCCCTACATCGGGCTCTGTGCTTGACAGCTCAAAGCCTGGAGGCTGTTTCAGATTGTGTCTCCCTCTCTCTCTGCCCCTCTCCCATGTGCACTGTCTGTCTGTCTCTCTCAAAAATAAACATTAAAAAACTTTAAATAAATAAACAGACCAGACACAAAGAGAGGCATCAGAGGGCCATTACCAAGGAAGAGTAAAGTGAAAGAAATCCAATACTAATCACCCCAGCAGCTCCCTGACCCCCAGAGTAGAACTTTTTAGAAACCTGTTAAAATGACTGTCTTCAACTGTGGAGAGTAACAGGAAGAAAACAGGCAGTAGCTATAGCTCCTGGCTCCCTGAGAAGGGGAGCTTCAGAGAAACCTCATAAAACAGGGGGATGTCCAAGAACTCTGCAAGATGATTAAGTTCAAAGAGTGTTTTTTTCATTCAGAAAAGCTCAAGGGTCTAAAACAAACAGGATATGTTAGGCAAGTCATTCTGCATTGTCTTTACTACAAATAAGTTACCAGCTTAGTTGCCCTTTATAATTTTCATTCACAAAGTTCCAAGGCTGGTAAATACCAGAGAAACGTGCTTATGAAAAGAAGGGTGTTATGCTAATTTCTTTTACATGCAAGCACCTTGCTTCCCACAAACTCATGAAACTCAACCTCACCTACTCTCTCTTGAACGTATCCCCGATTAAACCAAAAGAGTTTAGAACCAAAAGGTTCCTTACCATATCCCCAGCACCTAACAAAGGCCCTGGCACATAAATAGGCCCTCAATATGATTCGCCCACCTAACAAACAGCAGCTAAGGAGGTGTCTGCGGAGCTGTGAGGCCATGCTAGTCTCTCCACAGGGCTGAAGCCATCCCTGCAGGGAAAAAATCTGCCAAGGTCCTACTGGCATCGCTGGCCTAAGATGCCCAAGTCCTGGGCGGCGGCCACCTTTCCCATCTCACAGACTGATAATAAGGCGGGGGGCGGGGGGGGGGGGGGGAGTAAAAAGTGAGCAGTGCCTGGCTGGCTCAGCTGGTATAGCTTGTAACTCTTGATCGCAAGAGTCATGAGTATCCAGGCCCCACAGAGTGTAAAGCTTGCATTTAAAAAAATAAAAAAAAGGAAAAGTTACATATCTTGGGGTCAGTATCCGAAGAGCCAAAACCCTCTACTGCCCCCCAGCCCTTTTTCCCCCACCTTAGTGGGAGACGAGACTACATGTTTTTCTTCCCTCCTACATGACAGACTAAACTGGGGTCTTTCCTCAAAGGGAAGACGCTGCACTCCAGCCCGAGATGAATAGCTATGCTTCCTCCTCCGAAGAGTAGCCTCTCTGACTCCTTTATCCTGTGAACACAATGAGGCTTTCCAGTGCTCAATAATCTGCTTACCAAACTGCAGATTTAGCAATGATTTTGGTGCACCCACTCATCTCTCCTCCTGCTTGGGATTAAGATTTCAAGACCACCTCCCAATCTCACACGGTGACTCTGAAGACATTTGGCACCTACATCCCTTGGGAGATGGCCAAGACCAGTCATCCCGGAGCTTTATCTTCTGAATCATCACAACTCCAATGGGATCTTTTATCTCTAAGGAAGGTAAAAGAGTAACTAAAAGGGCCAGTGGCTAAGGTCAAGCCCTCAAAAAAATAAACATAACTGTTAACAGTTCCTGTAAGTGAACAGTTAGCCATGACATCAGATGGACCTGATGAGACAATGCAACAGGAAACTTATTGCACTTTTGTCTTCAGGCTTTTTTCTTATTTCTTCTCAAGAAATCAAAGGGTGGCTAAGTAGCACTACAGAGGAGGGACTGCCAGCACGCCTCAGCTCTCTCCCAGGCTCAGACCATTACACTATGAAGATTAAAAGACTATTTCTCTTCCACTTGACTTCTAAGAATTCCCGGGGCGCCTGGGTGGTTCAGTCGGTTGAGCATCTGACTTCGGCTCAGGTCATGATCTCACAGATGGTAGGTTCGAGCCCCACATTAGGCTCTGTGCTGACAGCTAGCTCAGAGCCTGGAGCCTGCTTCAGATTCTGTGTCTCCCTCTCTCTCTGACCCTCCCCTGCTCATGCTGTCTCTCTCTCTCTCTCTCAAAAATAAATAAAACATTACAAAAAAAAAAGAGACTATTTCTCTTCCACTTGACTACTAAGAATTCCCTTCTTCCATGAGGACCGTGATCCTTACAAATTTATAACATTAACTAGGTATGCTTTTTAGATACGCAGGAAATTTTGTACATGTATGGGGAATCTTCTTTTTTTTCCTTTCTTGCCGAGTGGGAAAGAGTGAGACACTGACAGTAATGTAATCTGTAACAGCCTCAGCTTCACAACTAACAAAACTCAGCCATGTGAATAAAAACTACTTCACACCGTTGGAATTACCTTTAAATATTTTCCCTTTAAAGCCCGAGTGGCTTTTCCCAGGAGATCTGCCACATGCAATGCTGCATTTGCCCAAGTCCCAAGAGATGCAGCAGCAAAAAAGATGTCTTTCTTTCCCCTTTAGACTTGATGTATTCACAGCTAAACAGATCTCTCTACAATACAGTGACGTGAACACAGTCAGCGTACTGCTCAAGTTGGCACAATGTAGCGCCTACAGTTAACCAGAAAGGAAGGCCGGCCAAAGGGCCTCCATTATGTCTGTTGCTTCTTACTTAGTTCGGGACAATGGAGGAGCCAGGCTGTTTGAAAAATCCAGCCCCAGTTTCCGAGTCAGACAGGGCTGGATTTGAATCCTGGCTCTGCTGCCTACCATGTGGTGTGGAACAATTCGTCTTCTTGCCTATAAAATGGGGATAACACCTACCCTACGGCTTGCGTGTGGTGAGTTCTGTAAACAGCTTAATACAGTGCCTCAGAGAGACACAGACAGACATAAAGGTATGCCACCCAGGCAAGCACATGCACACAATAAGCACTCAAAACACAAAACAAAACGAGAAAAGGCTCCACTCCCAAGAGTTTAGGAAATGGACCAAGTGGAAATGGAAGTAATAAAATTAATTAGAAAACTGCAGTAAGGAACCACCAGAGTGGAAGAGCCAGAGTGAGCTGGAAGCTGTCCTAACGAGACCACCACCGCCGCAGAGGCGCTGTGGCACTCCACCCGTGGGCCTCCCACCTGACCGCTAGCTTATTCTTCTCATCACTTCCTTCTCACGCAAGGCAAGTCCATAAAGAATTATTCTGAATGGGCTGAGGCAGGGAACCTTGAGGATTCGGTTAATCAGAAAGGAAGGGCCAAAGGGCCTACATGATGTCTGCTGTTTCTTAGTTCAGGACAATGGAGGGGCCAGGCTACTGGAAAAATTCAGCTCCAGTTTGAGTAAGACGGGCCTGGATTGAATGTGATGTGGAGCAGACTATTTTCTCTAGGTGTTTTTTCACCTGTAAAATGGGGATACCACCTACCTAAGTTCTCTACCTGTGAACTTCTGCTACCTAGAGAACCTGCAGATGAAGCCGGCCTCTTAGGTGAAAGTATGGAGAGAAAATTCTAAACAAATCCCACAGCCTTAAGCAAATCAGATGCAGCAGTGACCCTCCACCTCTTTCATGTTCTAATCTCCTCCAGAGCCAAATCCCTTCCCAGCCAAAAGAAAGGCTGCCCAAAAAAGGGTCTTCCTTAGGCCTACAGAATTAGTAATCTGATAGGTTCAGGCCCTTAGCCACTTTTTTGTCTCTCTGGAACCATATTCTGCCCTACTTGTAACTTCATGTAAAAGGTTATCGAGCACAGAAAAAGAGAGAGACACTTAAACCCACTCTGGGCAGGAGAGTTTGCAGACTCAGGTCACTGATTTCTAGAGCATGAGACCTTATACTCCGAAGGAAAACAAGGCCCAGAGCAGTAAAGCGTGTTCTTCAAGGTCATACATATGATTGGCAGGTATCTTTCTATGAAGAAGAAATAGCTTCTCCTAAAACCAGGCCCAGTCCTATGCCCCCAGGCCAAAAAATCAGGTCTTTTCCTCCAGAGTCAGGAGGAACCCAGAATGAGCAAGTTCAAAAGAACCTGGAATTTGCAGCCTGCCAAAGCCCCACGTTGAGCACTCTATAGTGGCATTTCCATCTGGTGAAGCCCACAAGTTGAAAAAGCCTTTCCCAGGCTGTGAGCACTAGCTACCCTCAAGGCAGAAATGAAATTCAATAAACATTATGAATGCCTCTGAAAGCAAAAGCCACTAGGTGCCCTAAGCCACTCACAGTTACAAGAATGCTGAACTACCAAGACACTAGAGAGAAACACCAAGTTCAAAAGCAGGCCAAACCCTTATCTGGATTAACTTGGCAACAAATACCTGAATCCATTCAACTTAAAATGAACCTTCTTCAGCATGCTGGAAATAATATCAGCGGCATGTGGCAAAAGAAATCAGACATACAGCCCCTACTGCAATTAGTGTAAATAGCTGCATGGAGCAAGGGCCTCCAAATACCTGGCACACCGTACCCAAACAGTGCCAGGGAAGGGAAGGCAGAGTGAACAGCCACACCTCTCTTAGTGGCATCGACTCCTCAGAACAGAAGCTACAGAGTTGCCTCCGGAGAACGGAAGCTGAACCAAATCTCAGGCCCAGATCTAAGGCCACCAGAATGCTGCTCTCACTCAGGAACCCAGTGACTAAGTGAAACGATGCAACAGGCTGGTCCAAGCCGCAGTTGACAACCGGCCTCCACTCTCCATCCACCCCTTCCTACAGCTATAATTCACGGCCCCTGTCTGTTGCACTCGGACAGAGTGGGGCTGGGGACCTCTGTTTACAGAGTGCCCCAAAGGCTAGGGTCCAAGACAGGATTCCAGTACACATGAGCTTTGGTAGGTCTCATGTAATTTTACCTGCTACAATAAACTCCTCCAAAGAAATTGCAACCATGAGCCAATAACCCAAGGACAGAGAGCCTGGCTGATTGCTGACCAGCACCACAACCTCCTCCCGGCCAAAAATCACCTGCACCAGCATTTTGAAACCAGGATTTCTGAGTAAGAAAAGCTGGGGACTGAAACCTGCATGGTCTTAGCTTTTTCCTCTGCACGATAGACCTAACAGGAGCTTGTAATCTGTAAAGTCCGGTATCTGTTTAGTGAAAGAAACCATCTGCATGCGGTCCTCACCGTTCCTATCTCAAGAGGCAAAGTCCACAAACGGTCTCTAGTTTCCTCAAGAGCTCTTTCCTCCCTGCCCACACCCATGAAGAAAGAGGAAGGGTCCAGGATGGAGACAGCAGTGACCTTGTGCTCATGTGAAGTCTGGCTCTGGCTGCTGTTACAACTGCTCGAGACCAGGGCCCTGACTCAGCTGAACCCAGGCTCCTGAGACCTCCACGCCAGGGCTAAGGAAATTCCAAGGCAGACACCGAACTCCAGAAGACAGCCCTGTGTCCCAACACCCTCACATGTATGGAAGCAATAAACCCTCTAATACAATGAGCTCCGGAACACCGCAATTCACTTGGAAGAGCGAAGTTAAACCCTTTCGCAACGCCAAGAGCCAAATCTGGGCATGGTGGAAAGAATGAGAGAAAGTCTGTCTCTTAGTTTTCTGGAGATGGCACCCTGCCAATCTGGCAGCCTCTGAACCCGGCATACAACATAAATCTCCTTCCAACACATGAAGTAAGGAACTCCCCTCTCAAACCTGTTGTCCAATCCCACTTACAGAAGAAAGAGTCTAGAGCAGATTTGCAGATGTCCCCAAAGTCTGGTCTGAGGATGTCCAACATCAGAAGCCCCTGGTGCAGAAACGTGCGTTTCATCTAGTTGGTCTGGAATTCGCGTTTTTTTGGCCAGCTCCCCAGGCCATTCTTACACTAACTTTGAGAACTTTCCCCAGACGCTAGA
Source organism: Suricata suricatta (assembly GCF_006229205.1). NCBI lineage: Eukaryota > Metazoa > Chordata > Mammalia > Carnivora > Herpestidae > Suricata > Suricata suricatta. The sequence continues at coordinate 73,654,063 of NC_043713.1, forward strand.
ATCCTACCCCTCAAGACTTCTTAGGGTGGGCTCTCCACCCCTCTGATAGACACTGCGATCTCACACGGGCTGACCCAGTTCACACTCCAGCAGTCTCACGTGCACGATGGCTTCGGAATAACCACCCTCTGGGGTGGCCTCAGTTTCTACTCTGAAGCCCACACCTTCCTCGCTCCACAGGGGGGAGCAGGAGGAGGCTACAATCGAAACTCTCCTGGCTCATCGTCTTCGAAGATTCCTTTCTATTCTGGCTAAGAACCAAGCCCCGCTCCTGCAAGAAGGGGTAAGGAAAAGCGGCCGATTTCTGGGACGGCAAGAACCTAGCAGCAACGGCCGTGATACAGCAGGGCAAAACCACCCAGGCCTGGAACACTGATAACACACGACCCGTGAGGCCTCGAGGCGGCAACAGGCCGCCCTCGTCTTTACGTTCCCAGATCGGCTGGAAGCGAGGGGTTAAGAAAATGCAGGATGTGAGGTCCAAATATAACTTCTCGCCAACTCTGCCTCAATCGCTCTTCGTAGCTTCGAGACCGCGCCAGGCTCGGAGCTCTGACCGCGTCCCTGAGGAAACCGCAGAGACAGACGTGGCTCCGGAGACGTGGCCCCAGGGTCGAGGAAGGGGCTCAGGGCCCACAGTCCTCGGCCCAGCTGCGCCCGGCACGCCAGGCCCCGGATCCCACGGCCCGGCTGAGGGGCTCTCACCTCGGCCCACCCGGCCTTCTAAAGGGTCCTTGCGGAAGTGGATCCCGTGCACGTCCACATGCGCCTCGCCGCCCGCGTTGACGGCCCAAATGACGCTCTCGGGCAGCCCGGCCCCCGCCGAGCAGACCACGCCGAGCCCCGGCCCCCGGAGCGCCGGCGGCAGCAGCAGCAGCAGCAGCAGCAGTTGCAGGAGCGCCACGGCCGCTCCCTCAACCGCCCGGGCCTCCAGCATGGCGGCCACCACAGCGGGGGCAGCCTCCGCCGACCCTCGTCCTCAGTCGGCTGCCAGGCCGCCCCGGACTCAGAAAAACAGCGCCACGGGCCGCTCTGCTTCGGCCGCCGGGGACATGTCGCTCTCAGGCCTCCTTCTCAGCCACGGGTACCGCCTCCCACCTCAGGAACAACCTACCCCGCCGCCCAGCCCCCGGCCACGACCCTGCAGCCAATCAGCGCACGGCCCTCATTAATTACCCATCGCCCCGCCGGGAGACACCCGTCCATTGGCTGCCGGGCGAGGGAAGGGGCGTGGCTACTCCCAGCAGCCAGCCCAACCAACAGGCTCGAGAAGGAGCGCGCGCAGAGGTGGTGAGTTCGGTTGAAGCGGCGGTTTAGTGCGGAAGTGGCGGGGTGCAGCGCCCAGGCGGCCCCGGAATCCCGCAGCTGAATAGGAAAGGTGGCCTGGGAGGGAAGGTTTAGAGTAGGGCGCACTGACACGTCGCCAACACTTCCGGTGCTCCAGATCCTGGGACCAAATAGGCACCGGAGGGGGGGCGTTGCCCACTCTCCCGCCCCCTCTTCCTTTCTCAGGGAGAGACATGAAGAGAAGCTCTAGTAGGAGAAGCAATGGAAACTTTTGACCTGAGCCTCAGTCATTTTCTCTGTGTGAGGCAAAGAACCCATCCTCCCCTAGACAGACCACAAGCACAGGTCTTCAGGGTAAGAGTCCCACGAGGACAAGACTCCGCCCCCACCCCTTAGCGGGCTCCGGGCTTGTGGTAGCGTCCAGACGGCCATCCAATCAGAAGGCTCCAACGCAGCGGAAATGCGTGGCCTTGTAAGGGAGGGGCTCCAGGCTACCCTTGTATCCTTGGCGACGGCTTCTGTCCGCCCCAGCAACTCAGGGACTGCATCGGGGCTTTCCCAGCCCTAGTGAGTGGAGTCGCCCATGGTCCCCTGGCTAGAGGTGCACGCGTGACCCGAGCTCCCTCTCTGCTCTTTGGCAACTCACCCAGCACTTTCCTACATTGGCGATCCCTGCGCTGTGGTCACTGTCTGAACCCCCACTTTTCAGACAGAAAAACAGGCCCAGAGAGGGTCTCCGTGTTGGCCAAAAGTTCACACCGCAAGTTTAGGGCAGAGCCAGGGCAAATTTCACAAATACTTTTTGAGACCCTACTACTGTGGTTGGCAGATTTAGCAGATACAATACAGGAAGCCTAGTTAACTTTGAATTTCAGGTAAACAAATGGGACATACTTCTACGGAAAAATAATTCATATTTTGTTTAAAAGCCAATTTTAACTGGGCTTTTTGCATTTTACCCAACAACTTTACCTACTATGTGCCAAGCAGTGAACTTTGTGAACAAAAACACCGGGGTCCTGAATGAGAACTGCAGACTTTGAACTACCCACAGCTCAATTATTTAGCTAGAACAGAGATGAAAACAATGGGATACCAAAATGGGACAAGATCCATGGGGGATATGGAAATGCACCATAATTCCTCGCCCAGCACCCAAGGTCAGATCCCCACAGGGTATCCATCCTCCTGGTCCCACCTTGCCCCCCCCCCATATTTTGCAAGGATCTGGACCAGCTTGCTCCCACAGACACGTTAACGTCTCAAGGCACCTCTGGAGTCCTGCACTAGGGTTTCTTATCCCACTCTCCACTTCTCTGAAAGCTCATCTTTGGAGGAACCTGACAAGTCAGTGCTTGAATAGCCCTCAGAGCAAGGGTATGGTGCAAATGGGGAACGCAGGTACAAAGGTGATGGAGACTTCATCCCTCCCAGGCCTGCAGACCTGCAGAACCACATACTGTACTGTGTACAGGAGCTCATGTTTATTTTACCCTTAAGGAAGTCTAGTCCAGGAGAAATTATCACAAAAATGGATTAAATCTTTGGGGAGGACTCAGAAGACCTAAACTTAGGCCTTCTCTCAGTTCCCCAGATCCTTGGTCACCCACAAGATGAACAGGATACTTGGCTAGCCCCCATTGGGCTCCTCAGGTTCCATACCTGGTTGGGCTACCTTTGTACAGAGGAGCCTGGCCCGGCTTTTTGAGATTCAGTATCTGGTGAATTAGACTACCTTTTAGGTAAAACAAAAGTTCTGAGACCCCAGAGGCAGGATGAGCATGGAATCTGAGCTAGATTGCCTGGGTTCCAAGCCCTGCTCCACTGTTTATTCACTGTGGGCCCTTGGGCACATGATGTACCTCTCTGAGTTTCAGTTTCCTCAACCGTGAAAGACATAGTAATAGTTCCTACTCTAAAGGCTACCTCTGAGGCTTATAAAAGGTAATGCAACCATTTGACCCAGCAATTTTACTCCATTTTACCCAAGAGAAATGAAACCTGTGCATGGATGTTGACAGCAGCGTTATTCACCACAGCTGAAAAGTGGAAGCAATGCAAGTATCCCATCAATTGATGACTGGGTAAATAAAATGTGGTATATTTATACAGTAAACTATTGTTCAACCAGAAAAAGTAATGAAGTACGGTTACACACTTCAATATGAATGAACATTGAAAACATTATGCTGAGTGAAAGAAGCTAGATGTAAAAGGCCACAAATTATATTATTGAATTTATTATAAATGTCCAGAATAGGCAAATCTATAGAGACAGAAAGTAGATTATTAGTTGTCTAGGGCAGGAGGAAAGGAGGCTGGGGGATGACAGCTAATGTCTATTTTATTTTATTTTATTTTTTATTTTTTTAATGTTTTATTTATTTTTTTTTTGAGACAGGGAGAGACAGAGCATGAGTGGGGAGGGGCAGAGAGAGAGGGAGACACAGACTCAGGCTCCAGGCTCTGAGTGTCAGCACAGAGCCCAATGCGGAGCTCGAACCCATGAACGTGAGATCATGACCTGAGCCAAAGTCGGAGGCTTAACCGACTGAGCCACCCAGGCGCCCCTAATGTCATTTTAAAAAATCACTTGAAACCTACCAGCATCCTCTCAGAATGGAGAACTTGCCCTCCGTATAGTGATAGGCACTGACATTCTGGGGTCAGACAGAACTGGATTCAGTTCCTTTCTCAGTGGCTTCCCAGCTATGTCTGTTACTCCTTTTCTCTGTAATCACCTCTCTCCTAAAATGAAATAAGATCATCCACCTCACAGTTGTAAGGATTAAACGAGATGTTTAAAATTTTTTTTTGTTTTTTATTTATTTTTGAGAAACAGAGAGAGACAGCATGAGCAGGGGAGGGTCAGAGAGAGAGGGAGACACAGAATCTGAAATAGGCTCCAGGCTCTGAGCTAGCTGTCAGCACAGAGCCTGACGCGGGGCTCGAACCCACCATCTGTGAGATCATGACCTGAGCCGAAGCCGGATGCTTACCTGACTGAGCCACCCAGGTGCCCCTAAATGACATGTTTTAAAACAGACACCTACCAATAAATTATCTGAAAAAGAAATAAATCAATTCCACTTACAATAGCATCAAAAAGAGTAAAGTACTTGGGAATACATTTAACTAAGGAAGTGAAAGATCTCTACTCTGAAAACTATAAGACATCAATGAAATAAATTGAAGAAGACACAATTAAATGGAAGGTATTTTATGTTCATGGATTGGAAGAACTAATATTGTTAAAATGTAAATACTACCAAAAGCCATCTATAGACTCAGTGCAATCCCTGTCAAGATTCCAATGGCATTTCTTTATAGAAGTAGAAAAGAACACTTCTAAAATTTATATGGAACCACAAAAGATCCCAAATAGCCAAATAAATCTTGAGAAAGAAGAACAAAACAGGAGGCATCACAATTCCTGATCTCAAGCTATCCTATAAAGCTACAGTCATAAAAAAAAAAAAAGTATCCATCAACTATTTCTCACTAAAATTGAAAAATAAAAAAAAATTTTAACAGACACCACTTGTTTATGAAAGAAAGACACATTTTTTTGTGGGAAATACAGTGAACTCAGAAGAGAACTTTAGAAACATAAAATTCACTATATGGGACAGTTCACTTATAATGGGAAAAGGCAGGTAAACTCAGGCCCTGACAGAACAGGTTGTTAACAGTCATAGGTTCCCACCCATTTATTCTCACAACCATCTCAAGAAGTTGGAAAAATAATGTCCCCCATTTTGCCTATGAGAAGCTAAAGTTCAGTAGGGTTAGGTGATTTGCTCACACAATGAGGGCCAAAGTCTGGTGGGTTTTTTTGGCTTCTAATCTAGTACTCTGCCTCATATGAGACCAGCTCTCATAACCCACTTGGTGCAAATCATAGCTCCACCATTAATTACCATGTGACTTTGAGTAAATAAATTTATCTCTATCAGCCTGTTTCCTTATCTGTGAAATGGAAAGAATAATTGTATATATCTTGCAGAATTGTAGAAAATAAAAAGATATATTTTAAACAAGAAAAATAAAAAAGACAGATTTAGGTTTTTTTAAATGTTTCACTTATTTTTGAGAGAGAGAGGGAGCAGGGGAGGGTCAGAGAGAGAGGGAGACATAGAATCTGAAGACAGGCTCCAGGCTCTGAGCTAGCTGTCAGCCAGAGCCCGACGCGGGGCTCAAGCCCACGAACCATGAGACTGTGACCTGAGCCGAAGCCGGATGCTACACCGACTGAGCCACCCAGGCGCTCCTAAAAAAGACAGGTTTTAAAAGCTAGCATGGTGGGACCCTGGAGCCCATAGCTAAATGCTCAATAAATATTAGTCATGGGTGTTTAGGGACATAGAACCCTGGACTCAAAGCCTAGCTTTACTTTTTTAGAGCTGTGTAGCCTTGGGAAAGTCACTTCTCCTCTCTGGACCTTGGTTGCATCATCTGTGAAGTGGAACTAATTAGAAGACCCACCACACAAGGGTGATGGGAGACCTTAACAGAGTGCTTGGCCCATAGTAGACCTTCAATGCACAGTAGCTATTTATCATATAAGAAGAAATAATTATATAATACTGGCAATAGAAAAGGTCTTGGTGAAGTGCGCAGGCTGAAAAGTTGGGAAAAACCCTCCCACACACAGACAAGGGAAAAACCAAAGGGAACCAGAGTTCAAAAGTGGAAAATGGAGCAGCCCCCAGAGGCAATTTCACCTTGACCCACAAAACTGAAAAGGGGTGTGTCTTCCTGAACAGATAAGGATCAGAAGAACAAAGCATGCTATTAGTTAAGTCTTGCCTATTTTAAGTTTATGGCATATTCTTCCCCTTAAAGATAAGCTCACAATAAAAGTTCAAAAGGTAAACACAAAGGGGGTGGGAGCCAGTCCTGTCTTCTGCTCAACACCCCCTGCCAACCCTTGAACTCAGAGGTGGGTGGTCTGGTCCCAAAGCCAAGTTTCCTCACCAGGGCCTCTAGCAGTCAGACAGCAGGGGGACCAGATCTTCCCAGAGAGTCCAGGAACCAGCCCATGGTGTCTCCGTGTCCTGGCCCCCAGTGTGTCCTGGCCCCCAGTGAGCAACTGGAACTGAACTTCAGGGGAGGGAGCATGGACTTGGCTTTTCTTCACTTCCCCCAGGAGGATATGAGTCACAGGGAAGAAGCCAGGCAGGACTAGAGTTGCCTAGGACATGGACAGAAAAAGCAAGTACATTCCCATCTGGGTGGCCTTGGGCAAGTCACTTCCCTTCTGCATCTGGGTTGGAAAGAGGATTATAAAAAGTAGACTTCACATAAGCACTCCACATAAGCTAACTGTTCTTGTTATCTCCCAGATTCTTTCCGGTGTCCCTAGGGCACAACTTACGGACCACACCAGAGAGTGTTTATTACCTACTCTGGGTGTCAGCTTGGCAAGTCACATCCCCTCTCTGAACCTCAGTTTCCTCATCTATAAAATGGGGCTGATTGTAAAGATGGAGTGAAATGATGAATGAAAAACATGAACATATACCAACAATACCACATAAATAAAGTCACTGCTTTATCTTTTCTGTTCTCTCCCCTGGAGCTGGGCAAATTAGGGACACAATAAGAAATATGGAAGCCAGTGCTTGCACATTGGATTGTAAATGGCTAGTTTACTTGCCAGCCATCCCTTTTGTCCAGAACTTTCTATCATGATGGAAACGTACTACATCTGTACCATCTGCTACAGTAGCCACTAGCCACCTGTGGCTGTGGAACATGTGAAATGTTCCACATTTCACCAATGTGAAATGGTTTGTCTGGGGAACTATATGCTTATCTAATTTAAATTAATTTAAATTTAAATAGCCACATGTAGCTAGTGGCTAGTGCGGCTTTGGGCTGTAAGCCGTGTGATATCAGGCATCAAATCCGTCTTTTGTGTTCTTATATCCTTAACTCCTAGCAAAGGACCTGGCATAAAGTATGCACTCAGTCTATATTTATTGATTGAAAGAATTAACAAAATAAAACATTAAAAAATTAAAAAAAAAAAGAATTAACAGAAGCAGGAACTGAAAAGACAACATTCCAAGAACCATTTCCCTCCTCTTTCCCGTGAAGTTTCCAAGACTCTAAAATGGGGTAATAGTGGTTTCTCTCTGCTAGAGTTATAATGAGAATTCACAAGTTAATGTTCATAAAGGGATTCATAGCATGTCAGCAAAATAGTTGGTGTTCTTTATACATGTGTTCATTAATTAAAATAAAAGCCACCTAGTCCTTGTGAATTCGTCTTTTTTGGAGACTGTATTGCTTATATTTAAATGTGGTGGCAAATGAAAGAATTTGGAAGTAATAATGGCTTAAAGGACACAGACTTTTTTTTCTCTCTCATAAAGGATGCTGGAGCAAGGAACTCCAGGGCTTCTAGGGGGGCTCCTAAAAGGTGTCAGGGACCCAGGCTCCTTTTATTTGTTGTTCCATTGATTCTACCTCAGCACTGACTTCTTCCTCATGGTCCAAGATGGCTGCTCAAGCTCCAAGGAGGAAGAAAGGCAAAGGAACCCAGGTCTTCCTTTTAAGGATACTTTCCAGAAACTACACACATTTTTTTTTAAATGTATTTTTGAGAGACAGAGAGAGAAAGAGACAATGCAAGTGAGCAAGGGGCAGAGAAAGAGAATCCCATGAGGTACAGAGAGAGAGAGAGAGGCAGAGAGGGAGACAGTGCGGAGGCCCGAGTGGGACCTGAGCTCACCCGATGCGGAGCTCAAAATCATAAACCACAAGATCATGACCTGAGCCAAAGTCTGACACTTAACAGACTGAGCTACCTGGGTACCCCTACACTTCTTTTTTATTTAAATGTTTTTATTTGTTTATTTTGAGAGAGAGAGAGTACTAGCAGCAAGAGGAGCAGAGAGAGAAGGAGAGAGACTCTCAAGCAGGCTCCATGCTCAGTGCAGGGCCGGATGTGGGGCTCGAGCCCACAACTGTGAGATCATGACCTCAGCCATGACTGAGCCACCCAGGTGCCCCAAAGCTACACACATTTCTATCCCATTAGCCAGAACTTGGGCACAAGGCCACACCGAGCTGCAAGGGAGACTGGGAAATGTAGTCTTGCTTCTGAACATCATAGAAATCGAGTGTTTTATTACTAAGGAAGACGAAGAGAGCAATGTTGATGGACACCCAGCAGTGTCTCCCCAGAATTCGAGTTTCATCCTAGGATTTGGTTTTCAATGGCTGTTTCACGCCTTTGTAGCTTCGAATGCTAGTGACAACGCACATGTGTACAGGACTCTTCAACGGCACACTGGCCTTTCGTTTCTGCCACCTGATCTGAACACCAAAACCCTCCGGGGCATAAATGTTACTGTCGGCATGGTTCTTATTTCCCCTTGAACAGATGAGAAAATCAAAGCTTCACCAACTAGCTCCAGGTCCCAGAGACTATAAATGATGGATCAAGGACAAGACTCTAGGTCTGTGCAACTCCCAATCCTCGGTCTGTTTTCCCATTCCATGACACTACCTGTGACTTCGGGGCCCACAGCCCAAGGAAATGATCCCAAACAGACCCAATACTGGAGCAGAGCAAGGCCGAGTTCAGGAGAACCACCGGGCATGGGGCCTGGCGCCCTTCCTGCATCTGAGGGCGGCAGTCACAATGGCTGCCACCCTCACCGCCCTCAGTCTCACCTCCACCTGACAAGTCTTTACTGGGCAGGCAGTACCCACCTGGACAAGTGCAAGGGGTTCAGGAGACCCAACAGAATAGGTCAAATAAGGTCCTGCACTCCGGTCTCTCACAAGCTAGTCAGGGAAGACAGATGGTAGAGGAGTGAACAAATATATGTTCGTGGACTTTTTTGTTCATTTATTCAATAAATAATTGCTGAGTACCTGCTACTAGACACTGGAGATATTGTAGTGAACAAGGCACGGATGGTCTCTGCCAATGGGGATCGTACACTCTAATGAGGGGTAGGTGCTGTCAATAAGCAGATAAACAAGAATAAGTATAATGTGTCAGGCCATGAATTGCATCTCTCTCTAAATAATGTAAATGGGATGTGGCCATGGCTGCCTACCTTCCTTCAATAAGGAAGTCAGAGATATTTAAGCCCAGTCCCACCCAAAATGAGAGGGATCCAGCTATTGGGAAAGTGCAGGGGAAAGCATTCCAGGGGCTCCTGGGTGGTTCAACCGGGTTAAGCATTGGACTCTTGATTCCGCTCAGGTGATGATTTCACGGTTCATGAGATCGAGCCCCGCATCAGGCTCTGCACTGACAGTGCAGAGCCCACTTGAAATTCTCTCTCTCCCTCTCAATCTGCTCCTCCCTCCCCTCTTAAAATAAATAAACATTTTTTTTATTTTTTTAATGTTTTATTTATTTTTAAGACAGGAAATGAGAGGGGGGAGGGGCAGAGAGAGGGAGACACAGAATCCGAAGCAGGCTCCAGGCTCTGAGCTGTCAGCACAGAGCCCAACATGGGACTCGAACCTAGGAACATGAGATCATGACCTGAGCCAAAGTCAGATGCTTAACCAACTGAGCCACTCAAGCACCCCAATAAACATTTTTTAAAAAGTAAAGCATTCCAGGGGCGCCTGGGTGGCTCAGTCGGTTAAGCCTCCGACTTCGGCTCAGGTCAGATCTCACGTTCGTGGGTTCGAGCCCCGCGTCAGGCTCTGTGCTGACAGCTAGCTCAGAGCCTGGAGCCTGCTTCTGGTTCTGTGTCTCCTCTCTCTACCCCTCCCCCTCTCATGCTCTGTCTCTCTCTGTATCAAAAATAAATAAAGCATTAAAAAAATAAATAAATAAAAAAGAAAAAGAAAAGCATTCCAGACAGAACACCATGTGTGAGGGCCCTGAGCCAGGCCCTCTACTAAGTATTATGCATGGGTCATCTCTTCACAAGCCCCCACCACCACCAGTCAGGTGCAATTATTATCGTTAATAATAGATAATGAGGCTCAAAGAGGAAGACAGACTCCTTGACCACATACTCCCTTAAGTGGCAGAGCTGGGATCGAACGCAGGTTCACTTTACCACTAACACCCATGCCTCAGTCGTGATACTCTGCCCCTTTGTCCTCTCTCTAAGAAAGACAGGCATCCACGAAGAACGGGAGCAGGTGGCAGGCACCGCCAGAGGGGTGAAGGGATAGTCTGGCCCTGCAACCTAAGCCACAGGCACAGCCAGTAGCATCAGGGCCACTTTGCAGGACCATGCTGTGCGGACAGTCACTCCCTGGTCATAAAGCCAGATCCCAGATTTAAGCTGATTATCTTGTCACTGTCAATGAGAGGCTCCACCAAAGCCATTAAAGAATAGCATAGCTGGCTCTCTTTTCCCCTTTCCCTGAGACGGGATATGAAGGCATCAGGACACACGGGAGGAAGGGGTAGGGACATGGGGAATAAGACCGCAATAATAATAACAGCAAAACTTTGATAATGCTTCCTGTGTGCCAGGTACTGTTCCAAAGGCTTCAAGCATGCAAACTTGCTTACTCTTCAAAACAACCCTATAACATCATCCTCATTTTACAGGTGAAGAAACTGAGGCCCAGAGGGTCCCATAACTTACCTAAGATGACACAGCTAATAAGTTCAATTTCTGAAAGAGAGAGAGAGAGAGAGAGAGCAAGCCAGAGCTGGGGAAGGGGCAGAGAGGGAATCCAAAGAAGACTCCAGGCTCCGAGCTGTCAACACAGAGCCCACTGAGGGGCTTGAACCCACAAACCATGAGATCATGACCTGAGCCAAAGTCGGACGCTCAACTGAGTGAGCTACCCAGGCACCTCCCCAGCTAGTAAGTGGCAGAGCGGGGATTTGAACCCAGGTGGCTGACTCTTGAGCTTATACTTTTTTAAACTTTTTTTCAATCAGAAAATAAGACAAACAGCAGCGCCTGGGTGGCTCAGTCCATTAAGTGTCCGACTCTTGATTTTGGCTCAGGTCATGATCTCATAGTTCGTGAGTTCGAGCCGTGTGTCAGGCTCTGTGAAGACAGCATGGAGCCTGCTTCTGTTTCCCTCTCTCTCTCTGCCCCTCCCCACTCGTGATCTCTCCCTCTATCAAAAATAAATAAATAACCATTAAAATAAAAGAAGGAAAGAAGACAAACAGAAAAACCTACAGGACAAATGTAGAACTCAGTGAAGTGCAGTGTTATGAGGCAAACACCCTTGTAAGCAGCACACGAGTCAAGACATAGAAATTTGCCAGAAACCCCAGAAGTGCCTGTCTGCACTCCCTACTCTGGCGAAGACGTCTCTGTGTTTCTCCTCGTTTTTTTCTCCTGTGTATCTCTGGACACTGTTGGTTAGTCAGGCCCATCTTTAGGTTTTGTGTTTTTTTTGGTTTTTGGTTTTGTTTTTCTTTTTTTTTTTTTTTTTTGAAACAGAGAGAGCATGCACATGAGCTGGGGAGGAGCAGAAAGAGAGTGAGAGAGAGAGCAAGAGAGAGAGAGACAATCCCAAGCAGGCTCTGCCCTGTCAGCGCAGCTTGAATTCAAGCACCATGAGATCATAACCCGAGCTGAGATCAAGAGTCAGGCGCTTAACTGACACCCAGGTGCCCCAAGTCAGGTCCATCTTTAAACTTGGTACCTTTTAACTCTCTTTTAGTCTCTAAGTTCTCCCTCCACCCCTTCCTTTTTCTTGTAATATATCTGTCGAAGATCTGTCCTTTGAGCAGTGGAGTTTCCCAGCCTGGGTTTTGCTGGTGGAATATACTCACAGCACAACTCAGCATGTTACCCTGTCCTCTGGATTTCCTGCCAGCTGCCGGCTGGATCTAGTGGCTCAGACTCAGGTTCTATCCTTCCAGCAAGGCCCAGGGAGGGAGGGGGCAGAGGGAGCTGGTATTCTTCCATCAGGGGCATGGAAGGTCTGTTCTCCTCTGTTTTTTGATCAGAGCCCATGCTATTAACCACATTGCTAATAGGGATGCTTCCGGGGTGTCCTCAGCTGCTCTGTGATTTGCTCCACCCTCTGGACGTGTCTGTCTCCACAAGCTAGCCTTTTATAGGCACCAAGGTTTCTGTGGGCCGTGAGCCTGGCTGATCCATGAAGGAGGCCCCTGCGAGGTCCTACCTGAGCTTCTCCACACCCCTGGGGCAGTGACGGATGTGGCCCCGCCTCCCCGATGAGCATCATTTCTGTCTGCTCCTCCCTCCAGCCCAGTCCACCAGACAGATGGAGTTCTGCTTCATTTCCCCAAAGATCACTGCTCTCCCTTACCTCTGAGCCCTTGTTCGTGCTGTTCCCTCAACCAGAAACACTCTTCCCCTTACCTCCTCTGACTGAGCATGGCTGATTCTTCGGCTCTTAGCAAGTCTGTCCCTTCCCCCCTCCCCCCACTCTGCCAGACTGGATTGAGTACCTTTCACATACACTCACTTCTCCCAAGCTAACCTCGTAGGTAACCTAGAAGCAGCACTGATGCCGCTACATTATATTTGTCTGTTTTCTTTTTTTTATGTTTATTTATATTTGAGAGAGAGAGAGAAAGGCATTGAGAGACGGAGACAGAATCTGAAGCAGGCTCCAGGCTCTAAGTTGTCAGCACAGAGCCCAACGCAGGACTCCAGCCCACAAACTGTGAGATCATGACCTGAGCCAAAGTCAGATGCTTAACTGACTGTGTCACTCAGGCATCCCTACTTGTCTGTTTTCCTAACTCTTTGCCCTGCTAGAGACAGGGACCCTGGCATAGGACCTGTCCCACAGTAGGTGCACAGTTAAGTATCTGTTGAGCGCATGCATGCATGAATGAGTGGACTGGAGTTTACAAGTCATAAGGAGGCAAATCCTAGGCTCAGATTTAAGCTTTCAGACAAGGAGAGCCCTTCTAAGATGCAACAGACCCAGCTCCCCTCTGGGGTAGGTAATTAAGCATTTGCCTGGTGCAGGTCTCAGAAAGAATTCCCACCTGGGATAGGCTGCATCTAGAAAAATGAGTCTTGGTTCTTGGACTGTAGCAGAAGCGTTTCTTCAAATGTAGCAGGAACCGCTAAATGTAAGAGAAGTTCAACAAGAGGAGTTTGAGTTTCAGCATTGGAGAAGACCAAAGTCCACGCCCAGGGCTTCCCCTTGTCCTGAGCACTAGAGTTTCTCCTAACAGTGGCCTGGCTATATATTCAAGTCGTTTTGTCATAGCGGCTGAGTCTGTGATTAGGAGGCCACCACACTAGGGAAAGAAGTATTCTAGGTAACACCGTAACTCTACCCTCTCCCTGGGATGCCACCAAGGGCTCGTCCTCTTTCTGCAAACTGCTCCTCTGGCCCTGCAAGGCCATTGCATTTCCGCCACCATGTAAATCTGAGGTCTCTGGGCAGAGTCGAGCCAACACAAGAGCCGGCAGAACTGCAGGCCTGCCTTTCGGGGCACGGAGCCAAGGGCTTAGTCTCAGAATTGGATTATGAGAGTGAATTTGGAACTCCCAGCCCCCCTGGCCTCAGGGACATGGGGATTACCCAGGCCTCTGGTGGGGGCGGGGGGGGGGCCTCAGTCCTTCCCACATTCCCTGCCAAGTCTGAGAACAAGGATCCAGCCTCTGCCGCAGCACAGGGGCAGAGGTTTCCCCACCCCCACCCCTACCCCCAGCTTTTAGCGCACAGCCTCCTCCACCCACACGGCCTGGGAACACACCTGCCTCCCCGCCCCCCACCCCCACCCCACGTCTGGGACTTACAGCAGTGTCATTCAAATTGCTGTCCTCCCTCAAGAATATCCCCTGGGAGCTTATTGGAGATGCAAATTCATGGACCCCACTTTGCACTCTGAATCAGGACTAGGATGGGGCCCAGATCTATGACTCAACAAAATCTCCAGGTGACTCTTACATGCTAAAGTTTGAGAACCAAGGCTTTTAGTATACTGGTCCATCCTACACGCCTGTCCAATCACGCCCTAACCCTGTCAAAGCCTCTGGGCACCTTCTACCCATTAACATCGCCTTTGGACTCTTTCAACCCTTCACTTACAGAAATTAATGATGGTGATTACAAACGGATCCCGTTTAATATCACCATGCTGTGCACTTCCGCCGCAGCTATGTGAATAGCGGCCCCTGGAGGGATGCAATCAATGCAATGCCTAAGAGCACTTACTGGGGATTTTATTATCCTTTATTATTCCCCTATCGCATATGAGGAAACTGAGGTTCAAAGAGGGAACATAACTGGCCCAAAGTCACAAGCAAGTAAACCCAGGGCCTAACAACTATACTACCCAGCTTCCGACGCTGCTGAGCAGACGGCAGCTGTTCGGACATCTGTTTTACGCACACACTGGGATTTCCTCCATCACAAACACCTTGTCCTCACTTCCGCAGGAAAGCCTCTCCTGACCTCCCCAGACTACACCACGCCTTCTTATTAGACCCTACCATGGGTCCCTGCTTTTTTCCTTAATAAAAACATCACAAGGGGCGCCTGGGTGGCTCAGTCGGTTGGGTGGCCGACTTCAGCTCAGGTCATGATCTCACAGTTTGTGGGCTTGAGCCCCACATTGGGCTCTGTGCTGACAACTTGGAGGCTGGAGCCTGCTTCAGATTCTGTGTCTCCCTCTCTCTGCCCCTCCCCTACTTATGCTCTGTCCTCCTCTGGCTCTCAAAAATAAATATATGTTAAGAAAAAAGAAAGACATAACAATTTGTAACCACATAGGGAAGTATTTCAGGTCTGTCTCCCCACTAGTACGGAAGCTCCAGGAAGAGAGGAAGGAGACAGACCTTGCTAGATGCTTACCCAATTTCTATTCTCCTTTTCTTAGCCTGACTTTGTTTGGGGCAACTGGGTACCCAGCTAAGTCACTATCATCCCCAGACTCCCCTTGAGCTAGAGGTACAAGGTTCCAGCTTCTGAGATGTGAGTGGGTACCTAAGGGTGCTCAATAAATGCATGCTGAATGCAGGACTGGGTGTGCGGTCAGTACCCAGGAAACGCGCGCCATCTGACTGGGCCCAAGAAGCAAAGACCCCCACAGCTGCCCTTGTCTTGGAAATATTTTTATTGGTTCTGAGAGAACAGGGCTGTGGCGAGCTGGGACGGGCACAGAGCGAAGGAAGGCGGCAAGAGGCTTTGCCCCGGGGTGGACATGCTGTGCGGGGGGGGCTGCTGGCAGGCTCCCTGGCCCCCCCCCACCGGCAGCGGCTGGGTCCATGGCACTTGGCGCCCGGCGTGACCTCTGCTGGCTTGGCACTGTGGCCTCCTCATGGGCGGGCGCCCCCCTTTCCAGTTGCAGGAGTTGTGAGTCTTTCACAGTGCGGAGGGGAGGGGGTCCAGGGTGGGCACCTCCCTGGGGTGCAGGCAGGCCCCTTCCGCCAGTCTGTCCTGGGCTCTCGGCGGCGGCTACGGCGGGGTGAGGCGCGCGTGGCTCCTCTTCTCCCGCCCAGGGGGGGAGCTTGGCAGTCCTGGAGGGGCCCTCGCGGCCTCAGCGGGACATCATCCGGACAAACTCTGGGAGGGCACAGGGCAGGACGGGTGGGGAGAAAGCAGCCGTCAGGCCCAGCTCAGGACGCGGCCTCCAGATGGATTTGAGCCCCTCCTCCCATGGCCACAGCTCCTGCCTCAGGACTGGTCCCCTACAGCCCTCTGGCCTCTTCCAATCCATTTTGTGCACAGAAGCCGGGCTGGGAGGGTTGGTGCGGGAAGGGGGGCACCTTCTCGTCTGCATAGCTGACCCCTCTGAAACCTCCCAGGCTCCCTGCTGGATAATGTCCAATACCTGGTGTGACCTCCAGGCCCTCCCTGCTGTGGCCCCAGCTATGTCGCTGCATTGCTCACCCCCAATCCATTTCGCTCCAGCCACACGGATCTCCGTGTCGGTGCAGCTGGCACACTCACTCTCCCTCCACCTCTCAGCTTGCCTGCAACCCGTCCCCTCTCTTCTTTTTCTTTTAACTAGACTTGATTTTTTTTTAAGGGCAGTTTTAGGTTCACAGCAACATCAAGCAGAAAGCACAGCGTTCTCACATCCGCCCTGCCTTCCCAGCACACGGCCTCCCCTGCTATCGAAACCCGGCCCCAGAGCGGAACAGTTGTTCTAATCAATGAACCTACACGAATGTATCGTTAGCACCCAGAGGCCACAGTAAGATTCAGCCTTGGTGCTGTACTTCCTGTGGGTTGGGGCTAACGGATAATGACGTGTACCCACTAG
This sequence comes from Suricata suricatta, assembly GCF_006229205.1. Lineage (NCBI taxonomy): Eukaryota > Metazoa > Chordata > Mammalia > Carnivora > Herpestidae > Suricata > Suricata suricatta. The sequence goes on from NC_043713.1 coordinate 73,670,516, forward strand.
TCCCGTATGGTACAGAGCGGTTTCACTGCCCAGAAGATCCTCTGTGCTCCACCTATCCATCCCCCCCGCCACACACACAACCCTTAGCAACCACTGATCTTTTCACCGTCTCCATAGTTCTAGCTTTTCAAGAATGTCATACAGTTGGAATCACACACTATGTAGCCTTTTCAGATTGGCTTCTTTCACTCAGCGAGACGGACTTAAGATTTCTCCGTGTCTTTTTGTGGCTTGCCGGCTCATTTCTTTTTAGCGTGAATAATATTCCATTGTCACCCCTTTGTCCACTCACCAACCGAAGGGCATCTTGGTTGCTTCCAGGTTTTGGCAATTGTGAATAAAGCTGCTATAAACATCCGTGTGCAGGTTTCTGTGTAGATGTAAGTTTCAATTCGTTTGGGTAAATACCCTTTCCTTCTGCTTCACCTGGTGTCTCCTCCTCATCTCTTAGAGCTCTACGTACTTACAGCCTCCTCCAGGAAACCTTCTCTAATCCCCCCTCCAGCTTGGCAAGGTGCCTCCCCTGTACCCCACAGCTCACTGTATTTCCCCCAAACCACCAGGGACTACACTGTTGGCTTCTGTTTCCCTTGCTGGTCTTGGGCTCCTCAAGGCAGATCTCAACACACAGTAGGTCTACATGCAACACATACGGGCAGAATGGATGGGGGTGCTGGGCTTGCAGGGAAGGGCTGTTGTCTGTGAGGGGGCATTACCGGGACATGGGGTGACCCGAAATTTTCAGCTCTGGTGGCAGCAAAGCCTTCTTTCCCTATAGCCACA
>NC_043713.1:73671398-73686182 GCF_006229205.1 Suricata suricatta
CTGCAGTGATTGTTACATAATACGTGTACAATAAATGATAACTGTTATAATTATTACCGATTTCTTTAAAAAAATAAAAAGCTCTGGGGTGCCTGCGTGGCTCAGTTGGATAAGCGTCCGACTTCGGCTCAGGTCATGATCTCATGGTTCATGGGTTTGAGCCCCACATCAGGCTCTGTGCTGACAGCTCAGAGCCTGGAGCCTGCTTCAGATTCTGTGTCTCCCTCTCTCCGCCCCTCCCTTGTTTGCCTTTGTCTCTGTCTCAAAAATAAATAAACATTAAAAAGTTTTAAAAAAGCTTTTACTGAGCATTAGCTATGTGCCAGGCACTGAATTATGAGGAAATACAGAGATAAAGAAAATGGTGTTCTTCTCAAAAGTTCAGTCAGGCAGACGTACCACTAGCACGTGGAGGGCAGTATGAAGAACGAGGGTGAGCCTGAGGTGCCGTGAAAGCCCAGAAAAGAGGGATTCAGCCCGAAGAACCAGGTGTGTGTATACACACACACACACACACACACACACACACACACACATACACACACAGATATATACATATGCATATATATAAATAAATGATTGTATGGATAGTTGTTGAGAGATGGATGAATGGACAGACACCTGGACACACGAAGAAATGGATGGAACAGATGGAGAGATAGATTTGGCAAGATGGACCAATGGATGGTTGGGTGTAGGGATGAATGGGAAGGTGGATTACAGGGGTGTGTAGAGGGAGGGGTAGAAGAATGAAAGGGTAGGGGCATGGAGAGATGGAGTCATGATGGACGCACAGTTGGAAGTCTCCATGTATGGCCACTACTGCCGTGGCTTCCTCCCATACTCCAACCCCACCTACCTTCAAAGTCTACTCGTCCATCCCCATTGAGGTCCACATCTCGGATAATTTCCTCTATGTCTCGGTGTCCCACCTGATGGCCCAGGAGCTTCCTCATGGCCTCTCGTAACTCACTCGTGCTTATCTCCCCGTCACCATTGGTGTCGAACTAGAGAGGGCAGGGAGGAGAAAGGGGCAGCTACAATGTGGGGAGCCCAAGGATGGGCCCCTTCCCTAGTATCATTGTCAACCCCTTCCCCTGAGACTCTTTTCTGTCCAAGATCCTTCCCATGGTCTGCAATCCAGGGCTCGAGTTTCTTTCCAAGTAACTGTCCTGGGGTTGGAATTCTAACAACATCCTGCCCTTGCCTATCCAGTGCCCACCACTCACCTCTCGGAAAGCGTCTCGAAGTTCCTTCACTCCGATCATATCTGCTGTTTCCGCCAGGAGTTTAGGTCCCATTAGCTCTACGAAGTCATCGAAATCCACGTGGCCACCCACTGGAGACAGAGGAAAGGGCTTGGTCGTCTATCCATCCACTCCCCACCTCCCACTAGGGACAGGAAGGCACTGTGAAGCCCTCCTTGACTGATCCAGTGCTGGTCCAGGGTACAACCAAAGGCCAAATGAGGACACACCGGTGACCACGGACAGGTGGCTTGTGGAAGAATGGCTTAGGGGGTGGCCAGGGTTCGACTAAGGGAACCAGTCGGGAGGTGGATAGAGGCAGATGCAGATGGGAGGAAAACACACTGGGTCACAGAGACAGGCAAAGAATGTCAGAGACAGAGAGATAGAGACACACAAGGCAGAAAGAGAAGCAGAAGTCATGAGAGCCTGGCCCCCGGCCCCAAGCCCTGCCCTTGTTGTGCAAATGGAAGCTCTAGTTCAACAAGATCCCCCAACAGGTAGGAGTGGGGAAGAACCAACACCCACCCCACCCCTGCTCACAACAGCTTTCAGCCAGTGACTGCTGACACACCCCGGGTGGAGGCGTGAGGGCTCTAACTTCAAGGCGGGCTTGCTACCTGAACTTTGAGCTGCCTAGCAGAATGACACTGGCCACTCACGGTGCTAGCTGGCCCGAGAGCTCACCCTTTGTGGCTCCTTCTCTCTGTGGTCTCACTTGCCTACTCCCTGCTGATGCTTCCCTTCACCTCCCAAATAAACTGCTTGCACTCAAATGCTTGTCTCGGGGCCTGCTTCTGGGGAACCCCAAAACTAAGAGAATAACAGAGTAATGAGAACTTCCTTCTGTTCCACAGTCACCATGTGCCAGGTTCCGCACTGTTTCACAGACAGTCTCTCATTGACTTCCTGTGCTCCTCTCACTGTACGGTTTACAGGTTCAGAGAGGGCAAGTGGTTTGCCCCAAGTCACAGAACTTAAGCCTGGGCCTGTGTGACTGCAGAGGACGTGGGGGGTGGGGCCGGGAAAGGAAGAGGGTGCTGGGTGGAGGGACTCACGGTTCATGTTGATCTGCTGGGACAGCTCAATAAGTTCCATCTCGGTGGGCATGTAGCCCATGGTACGCATGCAGTTGCCCAGGTCCCGGCAGTTGATGTAGCCATCCTTGTCCTTGTCAAATTCCCTGAAGGCCTCCCGGAGCTCTGAGGGACAAAATAAAAGGGGGCATGGCTGGGGGGGTGGGTGGATGCACAGAGCCTCTGAGCAGAGGCAGCCCGGATGCCCCCCAGCCTGGAGAGCCAGACCCTGGAGCTGCCCGGATGGCGCCTCTCTGACAGCTTGCTCCACAGAGGCTGCCAAGCCCTGTGCCAGGCTTCGTCCCCAGGAGGCCAAGATGTCTCTGCCTCTCTTCCCACCAATCTCCCTTCCCTCACCTGCCTGGATAGCTGAGCAATGCTTTCCCCCAATGGGCTGGCTCTTACCTTCAATCTCCTCTGGCCGCAGCGATCTGTCCTGAAACAAAAGAACATGTCCTGTCAGCAGCTGCGAGGGACCTAGACGTCACAAAATGCTCAACCTGGGGGCCATCCAAGGAACAGTGAGCACCGAGTGGGACGCATGCCTGGACCACACCTTCGAGGGAAAAAGCTGCAGCCCTGAATCTCCCAGAGACACGGGAGACGCCCGGGGACCCCAGAGCCCCATCCAGCCTGGGCAGAGAGCCTGTGTGTCCCCATTGCAGACACAGGATGTGTCAGGGAACAGAGTTGGTCTGGAGGCCAAAACCTGTGAATAAAGCAGGGTGGGCAGGAGGTCACAGCAGTGTGGAAATCTGCAAGGCGATGGGAGGAGAGAGGGGCTGGAGGGACAGAAAGCAGGGACTGGACAGACTGTCCATGAGGGAGGAAGAGGAGCCAGGGCTGTGGAGGCAGACTTCGGGCTGTGCTCTGCTGCACAGGCATGGCCCACCTTCTCTTTTTGACTCCCATCCTACATGTGGCCCTGTCATGGGACACAGCATAGGACCCTGGGGGCCGCCAGTACCATACTGGTGCCAGTATTATACTGGTGGCCCCCCGGGTCCAAAGCACACATCTCCGGCTTCACGCAGTGCCCAGATCTCCTTGGGGAGTCAAGGAAACTCTGGGTCCAGGCATCTGAACAGATGGCAGACTAGTCTCCAAAGAGCAGGCCTGGAGGACGCATGGGGTAGGCTCTGGCTGGTGAGATGCCAGCCACCCCAGGCCTTCCCAGGAGGCAGACAGACTGGCACAACATTGATGCCCCACTGGACCTGTTCTGTCAGCTCCAAAACTGGCGCACTGGGCCCATCCTCCCCGGCACAGCTCTCTGTCTTTGGGCAGGAAGAACATGAGGAAGCGCATACCAGGTGTGGGCCACACCTCTTGTGAGCCCAGACATGCAGGCGGGCCACAGCGAGCGGGACACATCTCAGCCATGCACACGGGCTGTTCTGGCCCAAGACACAGCTTCTGCCCACCCGCTGTAAACCAGCCCTGGGTCAAGGGACCCCAGCTCTGGAAAATCTGATAATCTTCCAGAAAGGGGCTGCTAAGCAGCGTCTCATGGGACACCCAGGGGCACAGGACCCCGTGCGCAGGAGCGGCTACATGCGGCAGGACAGCACTGAGAGTGAACATGAGCCCAGGATGGAGCAGGCTGTGAGCTCTCCGGTCCTGCAGGTGGTGTTTCTAGCCTCGGGAAGGAGTCACCGAAGCTATGCGTGTCTCTTCGGTCCTGCAGGTGGTGTTTCTAGCCTCGGGAAGGAGTCACCGAAGCTATGCGTGTCTCTTCGAGATGACTGAATGGGCTTCCACCTTAAAAGCCTGTCACAGTGCACTGTCGTCACTCCCTTCCTAGTCAGACTTGGACGTTGGGTGGCCAAAAAGGATGATTTTTGCAATGCCCTGTACCCCGGTAAGTGAAGCGAGCAGGTAGGCAAGTGTATGTGTGTCCACACGCATGCGGAGGACATTGGCTAGGACAAGCCACTTGGACATGAGTCCTTTCCCCCCGTTCAGGCCTCAAGCAGGTTCCCAGGTCTCCAGGACCCAGCTCTGCAGGACTGGAGGGGAACAGGGTACGGCTGACCCCCAGTGCAGCCGCCTCCACTTCCTGCATAGCCAGAGCCAGGCGCAGGAAGGCCAGGTACTGCTCCTCCGCGTGCCTGGTCTGACTGAGTCCTGACGGCTGGCCCCTGGATCACACGCTCCCCTGTGTGAAGCAGAGCCGGGGATGCCCACCGAGGTGACAGGGAGGCGGTGAGCACCATCCCCAGGGGTGAAATGGGAAGATGAGCACATGAATTCCCTTTCTCCCCAGCTTATGTGGTCTGGGAGAAGAGCTTGGGCTATATAGCGTCAGACAACGCAAGTGCAGGGCCCAGATCTGCCACTTCCTAGCTGTGGAGCCCTGGGTAGGTCACCTCAGCTCTCCGAGCTGCAGTCTCCTCATCGGTAAAATAGGTCTAGACTGGTACCCACCTAATAGGACCTTTGTGAGGATCCTGTGAAACAAGATATGTACCGTGTTTAGGGGGCGACTGGGTGGCTCAGTCACTTAAGCATCCGACTCTTGATTTGGGCTCAGGTCATGATCTCGCAGTTCATGGGTTCAAGCCCCATGTCAGACTCTGCGCTGACAACACAGAGCATGCTTGGGATTCTCTGTCTCCCTCTCTCTGCCCCTCCCCTGCTCACACTGTCTCAAAAATTAATAAACTAAAAAAAAGTAAACTGTTTAGCATGTGGCATTCAATAATGAAACCTTCAAACATTCATATCTGTAAGATCATCATTATTACCCTCTCCCTGTGACTACTCAGATACCTAAAGGAGTTTGCCCGACACAGTAGCCACCTGTGGCTATTGGAATTGGAATTGGAATCAAATAGAATGAACAATTCGGTTCCTCAGCTGCACTGGCCACATTTCAAGAGCTCAAAGGCTACATGTGGCTGGGGGCACCCATTACAGAGTATTTCCATCACTGCAGGAAGTACTGGACAGGCTTGTGTATTCAGGATGGCTGTTAGGAGTACAGGATACCCTTGAGTCAGGCTCCCAAAGTTCCAAACCCTACCTCTGCCCCCCACGAGCTGTTATCTCGAGCATGTTAACTCCCCAACTCAGTTTCCTCATCTGTAACATGGGGATGATCATAGGACTTACCTCTCTGAGTTGCTCTGAGACTTAACTGAAGAGATGCACCCAAGCACTTAGCACAGTGCCTCACACACAGTAAGTGCTCAAAAAAAAAAAAAAAAAAAAAGGCCAAGCAAAGAAACAAAAAAACAACCATGCGCTGCTGCTATTACTTCTTGCTGGTAGATGTAGACTCACCAGTGCTTTGCAGCCACGGGTGGGAAACTTTGGGGGTCAGATTCACAAGGTGAGGGTTTGGGTACATCCATTAGGGGCCACGGGTCGCTGTGTACCGAGCCCCTCTTCTTCCCAGCACCTCTTTACGCCCTTGAAGCCAAGTCGAGTAAGGCTCCACTGGGGCCAACTTACGTACAGGCTGCCTGTTCTCGGCGAAGCCCTTGCGTAGGAAAATGCAGGCGGGGCCCAGCAGGTTGTGCATGACGGCGCAGTTCTGGGCCAGCATCAGGAGCGGTCCTGGGAGCTCGCCGCTGGCCGCCACCCCCTCCTCGCTCGTCTGTACCACCGTGTAGCTGCTCTTCTCCTCCTGGCGCATCTTCAGCCAGCACCGAGCAGATACAAAAGAGAGGCAAGGGTGTCACCTCCCTGCCCAGCTGGCCCTCCTGGCCTCGGCCTGGCTCCTGGTCCCAGAAGGGACTCTCCTCAAGCGGAGACCCTGGAGAGTTGCACAGGGGGGTCCGGGGAGCTCTCAGGGTGCCTGGGAGGCAGGAGACACATTGGTTCAACAGATGGGAGTCTCTGATCCCTGACTGAAGCGGAGGCTCCAGGGAGAGCTGGGTGTGACACCCGTTGTGGGGCACACGGCACACACGCTCACAACACATACACATGCACAAACCACACACTCGCGTGCGTGCAGATTAGAAAGAGAAGGAGGCAGAGGGAGGCTTCTGTTCCAACCAATGGGAAGTGCTCACTCAGAGACTAATGAATACCATCCTTGCCCAAGATGCTCCCAAACTGACTTTTGACCCTACCTCCATTGGACCTCCCTGGCAGGCAGTGAGGACAATCAGAGCTGGGAACACGCAGCGCAGGCTCAGGTAGGCTGCTGGACCGGCAGGTGCAAACACAGGGGCCTAGCCAACATAACTGAGCAGGCAGGGAGAGAGGGGGGTCTGCCCCCTCTGAAGGATAGCACTACTTAACTCCAACCAAGGTTTCCAGCCCTTCAGCTGGGCCAAGCAAAGCCCATCCGTGGGTCAGATGCTACCCAGTTTGCTGCCTCAAGACTAGACACTCTCTGCCCCCAGCTCTTCTGCCTCCAGTCTCTGGCTCCCTGCCTGGCCCAGCCTGCCCGACCTCTAGAGGCTGAGGCAGGGGCCCTCTCTCTGCTTACCGAATATAGCTGTGCTCTCAGGGCCTGGCCCTCCCCGCCTCCTCCCTGACAGTTCCCATGCAGCTATAAAAAGTCAGCACTGCCCACAGACCGTCCCCTTAGGACAACGGCAGCATCCAGACACAACATTCTAGTCCACCCCAGCCTCCCCGGGATGCCCAAGGCCCCCCAAGATCCAGGTCAGGGCACCCTGCCTTCAGTCCTGAGCTTCGATGAGCTTGGATTTAGAGGCAAAGCTTCAAGGAGAAACAGAGCAGCTGAAACTTGGAGGGTTGTCTTTGTCCAAGAACCCCAGAGCTGCACACCCTACCCTCTGTCCTGCTGTACCCCACTCGCTGCCAGGTTCCTCCGGCTCACAGAAGGTCATGGCCAGGAGAAGATCCTGTGACCTAGGGGGCGGTCTGTCCTCCCCTGGCTGAGAACCAGAACAGTCTCTCCCAGCTTACCTCGTCTTCCCTTTCCTCCAGTGCATCTTCTCCCCAAAGCCCCACACTCTGGGGCTCCAGACTAGACTCCCTTCCAACTGCCCAGGCCTCTCCCAGGCCTAAAGATAGGGGAGCAGTACCCTGGTTCCTCAGAGGGGAGGCAGCAATTCATGCTCAGTGCAAGGCCCAAGTTCAGTGAATGCAGTAGGGTTGGGTCTCTGGTTGCCTCAGAACTTGACAGATGTCAGGCAGATCAAGGGCCATTATGGTTCGATGTCTGAAATAATTCAGGGCCTCAGCCATACTCTCATAGGCTCCCAGGATCCAGGCCAGTGCAAGGGCAAAACCAGAGAGACCTTCCCAACTGGGAGGCTGGCTCAGAGGAATCTTGGGAGTAGAAAGCGGCTCGACCCCAGGAAATGTGTGCAGAGAATCCGCCTTTTTGTTTCTGGCTGAGTCTCATACACTTGGCTCAGAGTGAGCACCAGCCAGGAAGGAGGAGGCAGCGCAGAGGAGGCTCAGAGCTCAGAGAGGAGATTTAGTACACTGACTTTGGACTTTAACAGTCTTGGGGGCTGCCCCTTGCTTGCTATGTGACCTTGGGCAACTGACTGCACCTTTCTGTGCTCTGGTTCCTTCTCAGTCCAATGGGGAGACATGTGGCCCCTCGCAGGATTCTCGTGAGAAATAAATGAGCTGTTGCACAGTGCCTAGAGCACTGTAAGAGTCGAATGCATGGAGTTGCCATGGAGATGACAATGACGATGATAAGGACAACCACGATGATGGAGATGCAACATAAGAGGTGCTAGGAGCCAGAAGGCATTTACTTCTGGCTCCAGAGGAAGTGGGAGAATATTTGCCAATCGGGAAAGAACTGAGAAGGATGGAGAAGAATGTGTTCCCACGAAGAAGGTACCGCGGTGGCTGGGGAATTTCCACTGCATCTCTTGATCATAATACTGCCTGGCACCAAGTCACCCCGGGAGGCTGCTGTTCTTCCCTGGCCAGTGATGGCACCTGACAGCCTGGTCCTGCCCCACGCAGAGCCCGGAGCAGGCCGCCTCTCCCCACTACCGGTTCCCTGGCTACCATGCTCAGGAAGCCAAGTGGGCATCACAGGCTTGATGTCTTCTGGCACCGAGGGGACATCTCCGAGAGGAGCGTGGCAACAGGAGGGGTCAGCTTGCCTCACGACCTTACAGCTTTCTAACAACACAAGCTGGCTAAGAGAAGGCAGGTCAAGGCTTGATCTCACTTGGAAGGTGTTCAAGGAGCAGGCGAGTGAGGAAGCAAGCGCTTGGCAAGGTGGAGGAAGGAATTGCTGCAGTGAGGGGGGATCAGGACGACCTATGAGGTCAAGCGTGGGAACCTATGAATAACATTCCTGACAGCAGGAAAGGGGCAGGCAGCCTCTCACGGAGGCAAAAATAAACATAAAACACTAGCTATGGCTTCGCACAGACCCGCGTTTCCAAAATCTCTACTCTGCTTCCACTCGGCTGTGTGACCTTAGGGAAGCTCTTAGGTCCCGCTCCTTGCTCTATAAAATAGCCAAGAGCAGGTGGAAAAGAGCAAATGAGATCACAGAGGCTGGATGTGTTGTAGCTTTTCAAAAGAAAGCAATTGTTGCTATTACAAAAAAAAGAAAAAAAAGAAAGAGAAAAAAAAAGAAACTGAATGCAAGAAGTTTTATTATCTTTTCCCTTATTCCATGGACTCAAAACCTCTCCTATTTTCCTTTTTTCCTCCATCCCCATTCTCAGGAAACCCAGAGTGGAAACATTAGGATCATGATGATAATAATACTAGTCACCATTTATCGAGTACTCTGTTCCAGGCAGCATTCACAGCACTTCTATTTGCTTCTGACAATCACCTTGGGGGGGGGGGGGGGGGTTAAATATTAGTATTTCCACTTGATGGACAAGGGAATTGAAGTCCAGAGAGGTCCCAAAGTCACATGGCTGGAAAGAAAAGAGTGAAGAAGTCTGGCCCGTAAACACTCTGCTGTGCACGGGGAGGGCGGGGGGTGGGACGGAGGGATACATCTTGTGCTTAAGTTCTCCTCTTTAAGCTTTGGACAGAACCTGGGGTGGGAGGGCGGGGAGGCTTTCACCCCGTGGTCCTCTAGACTAATTCAGGTCAGTTTCTGCTTCTCTGCAACTGCATGGAGGCCAATTCTGATGCCAAAGCCTCTCCTAAGATGACAGATGATGGGGGCCGTGCACACAGAAGAAACAGGCAGCCCTGGGGAGGATGCATGGAACAGTGAAGATTAGAGGGAATTTGGTGTGAGCAGCTTAGCTACATGAGGAAGATGATGAGCAAAGAAGCTCAAAATTTCCGAAATTAAGAGACTATCAAACTGACCCAGGAGATAGAATGGGGTTAGGGACAGAGATGCCATTAGTTAACCTAAGACCTCCAGTTAAGTCACTTCACCTGAGTGGCAATCAAGTTCCTTGTCTGAAAAATGAAAGAACTGGAAGAAAACATCCCTATCATTCCTTCTTCCTTTAAAAGATATCCATGAGTTTCTTCTATGGCTTAGCTCCAGAGGGCTAGAAATACAAGCAGAGCCCACCTGAAGCAAAACCCTATACATGAAAGCCCAGCTTTGCATGAAAAATGTTTTGAAGGTGATGATTTGCTTTGCAAAAGACTATTATCCCGGTACATAAGCAACAAATCCACTACAGAAAGCAACTTACAGACACCTTTGCTCAACATCCTATTTCTCAGTGGAAACAATCCGGGACCCTGAACCAGTCTGGTCCTTCCTAGTTGAGATTCTCTGACCTGTTTCAAGAATTCTTGAGGGTGTCGGGGGATACCCCAGTAGCGATGGGATCAACTTCAGAACCACAACTCCAAAGGTTTAGAGACCACCAAGAGTGGGTCAGATACTCTCAAAAGAGATGAATAAGTCCCTGGCCCTGCAGCTGGGAAGGAGTCTCAGTAGCAGCAGAATCACAGCCCGGCGCAACCCTCTTCTGATGCTACCAGCCCCAGGAGGGTCCGTCCACTCACATTCTGTGGATCTGTGCTTTTCCTTTTGTGGCCCAGGAACTATTTGGTTTCTTTCCTAAATCTTGTGCTAATTCCCAAACACAGCCCCCCATGCAGATGTAAGTCCCAACTTCAGCGCAGAGCCCGACACACAGAAAACTGGGATCGGAGAGAATCTGGAGATAGAGACAGGGAAACAGCTCTAGATAGAACCCATGGAAAGGGCAGTGAGCTCTAGATGTCCACCCCCTCCGTCCCCAACTCCAGCACAGATGGCAAGATGCCCCCTCCCCTGCCCCAGATCTTGGGAACTCCGGAAACATACCTTCCTTGAGAGATTTCTCAGTGGAGACTTGACACAGTTGCCCATCCTAAGCTGAGGCAGCCCCTCTCAGGATCCCCGGGTCCATGAAGGAGGCTCCTGGGGACTAAGAGACCTCAGTCCCTGTCACAGCCAACCCCAGCCTCCATCTGGCTGCACGGTTCTTCCTCCTGGACCGTTCTGAGCCCTGTCTCTTGCGCGCGTGCTCTCTTACTCGTCTGCCTGCTCCTGATCTCTGATTTTTTTTTTTTTTTTTTTTTTTTTTGCAGATTGTGTGTGTGTTTGTGTGTGTGGGTTTAACTTTCTGGGCACTTTCTTAAGGACATGAAGGCAGGCGGGGAGAGGGCAGGGCACAGAGAAAATCGCCTGGAGAGCTGATGGCAGAGGGCAGCAAGCTGGGGAAAGCTGCTGGATCATCTACATCAGATTAAAGCTCAGTCCTCTCTCCGGTTCATTTCCCTTCCCTCAGCCCCTCCTCTCCTGCTGCCAAATCTGCAGGGAGATTGCTTCAGGGAGGGGGACCAGAATGGCAGCTGCAGCTGGGAATTAGGCCAGCAGACCCAGAAGGGGAAGCAGGCTAGTTTGGGCTACCAAAGCCAGGGTGCCTCCCAGCTCCCAGCGCACGCGCGCACGTACACACACACACACACACACACACACACACACACACACAAGCACTCAGGGACAGACACACATCCTAATTGCCCCCTGGCAATCGCAGCTGGATAGAGAGCAGGCAGTTCCAGTTGAGGGCCTGGAGGATCTTGTGACGTCCCCATCACGCTCCATTTTTCACACTTGCCTCGTCACCGAAAGGGAATGAGGCTCCAGGGCTGGGAGCACAAGCTGAGCTAAGAGCAACGATCAGGTCCTTCACTCCCTTTGCTATGCTGGGGGTCTCTGACCCAAGCAAAACCAAGAGACCACCATGGGGGGGTGGGGCATGATGGAGGCAGTGCCGGTGCAGAAGGTGTGATCCAGGGCTGTGAACCCTCTAATCATCTTCCACCTAATCCTGAGTGAGCATCTGTCACAGGCTTCCTCCAGGTGCAAAGCAGAGAGGCTGCCCTTGGCGAAGAGGTCTTTGAGGTCCCACGACTGGAACTGTTTTAGGTGAGTGGCTCTTCATCGTCCGTCTGGGTTCCAGGTTTGCTGTGAACTCATCTTCAGCCTCAGATGTTACATTCAAGACCTCTAGCCGGGGCGGATGACCCAAGAGAGGAAGTGTCCCTGTTTCCCCCACAGCCAGCTTTTCCCAGCAGGGGGCACCAGAGACGGGTTGGGAAGGCCAACTCGTTCCCAGCCCCTGGTTGCAAAAACCCTTTCATGGGTCCGCTGGAAGAGTTTTCATTCCAGAGAGACTGCTTTCCCAGGGACTTTCTGACCAGCTTGAGTGGCTGGTCAGAAGCCCCTTTAGGGGAGTGGGTGGGGCGCAGCCCAGAAGGTGCCACAGGCTCGTTCCCAGGGAGCCGGGGGAGGAAGTCCCTGGATAGCTCCTGACGTCTGAGCTGCTGCTGACAACGGAAGGGTTTAATCAGGGGAGTTACTCAGCAGCCTTGTTTGGGCCAAACCTCCAGAGGGGGCACAGAGAAGGAGGGGCAGCCCCTGAGGACAGAGGGAGGAGCCTGGGGAGGCACTGACTCCCAAAGGGCAGGAAAAACACCGGGGAGCTGCTAACATAAGCACCTTCTCCAAAGACGTCTTCCTCCAGAAGAGAGCATGAAGCAGCCTCTCTGCGAGGCGGGGGGTCAGGGTCATGAGACTCAGGTGCATGGGAAGGGTCTGCCAGCTTCTGACCTCTCACATTCCAGGACTTCTGTTCCCTTGCCTGGAAAAATGGGGTTTCCCCTTATCTTGCTTCTAAAGTGGATGTGGGCAAGTACCTGGCACATGGTAGACACAAAGTGAGTAATTATTAAAATGGAAGAAAGAAGTATCATTCGTCCAATGTTTGTGTGCCAGGCACTGTGGTTGGCTCTGGGAAGGCTGTGGAGAACAAGATAAACATGGTCCCTGCTTTCAGGGAGCTTGCATTCTAGCGGGCGGGCAAGAGCTATTAAAGAGCCATGAAGGCCCTTATTTAATTATGTTTCAGGTAAATGCTATGAAGGAGAAACACAAAACCTCCGAGAATGTGAGACAGGGGAATCTGACTTAGTCTGGGGCTTCAGGAAAGACTTGGGAGATTAAACCTAGAAAACCAAACATCTGCAGACTCTTGAAACGCTGGGGCTCACCAGGGACTCCAGGGGGAAGTTGGGTTATGTTCAGGTACAAACTCAGTTCATATTAACTACCTGGGCAGACACATGGAAAGCAGCCACAGCATCAAGCAGAGAATTTCCATGCTACCTGTAGATGAGAATCTCTGGGGAGCCTCCAGAATCCCCAGAGATTCTGAGTTAACAGGTGTAGGTGAGCCCGGGACATTGGTGGTTTTAGTGCTCCAGGTAAAAGTAATCTGCAGCCAGTGTTGAAGACCATCGACACGGATGCTAAGAGCTTGTAATGCAGAGGCCGACAGACCTGCTTCAAATCTTGGCCTTCTGCCGAACAAACTCTATGACCTTAAGAACTTGTGAATCTCTTTGAGCCTCAGGTTCTTTATAAAATGGGTACACTAATAACCCTTCTCTCCTGGGGCTGTTGTGAGGAGTTAGTGAGATAATACATACAAAGGACTTGGCACAGTGCCAGGCACCTAGAAGGTGCCCCTTCCCCTGTCCAGGATTGTCTTAAAGGGCAAGCTGTGTGCCCCATTTCCCCTTACTCAGCAAAATACCCACTTGGTCAGACCTGGTGACTTCTGCCCCCTGCAGGCCAGCACAGAGCATGGCACCCATTTGCCGACCTTCGAATATGTCTGTCCTTGGAAACAGGAGACAGGAAATAGCAAAACCAGGCCCCTGTGGAAAAGTCACGTACTTTGAAGAAATCCCATCCTTCTTTAGGGGGAAGGATGCTGCTACCTTGAGGCTTAAGGCAGCAAGGGATTCAGGGATTCAAACTCAGAGCTTGCTTAAGCTATTTTAGGCTGGACAAGTCAGGTAATGGTGGTCCTGAGTGACCTAAGGGATAACTGGTGATCTAGAGAGAGCAGGTGGCTTGACCTTTAGGAGAGATTTGTTAAAAGGACTGAACAGAGGGGGCTTCTCTAAGGAGCAAAGCATATCACATGGCCCCACCTCCCTATCCCTCTTCACTGGGGCAGCAACCCCTGGGCCTCCAGGAGCCTACACCTCAAGTTCTGGAATAATAGGATCAGAGGGATGAGAAGGATAAACCCCTTGCTGATTATTCCTGATTAGGAAGGAGGTTGGCTTCCGGCCCTGATCACTTCTACCACCAGCATTTGAACTTGGATGGCAGCCCAGTGTGAACACACTCAGGGAAAGCTGGGTCATAACCTGTGAGGTGCTTTGTGGATGTTTCAGACAAATAGGAAACACACTTATGTGACTTCCCACCAAACCGGCATGGAGCAGCATAGACAGCTTCTTCGGAGGTCACAGCCCCGCCATTCACTTATCGTGTGGCCTTTGGACAAGCCACTTCCCCTCTCGTAAGCCTGTTTCCTCATTTCAAAAATGGGGGAGGGGGTGATAATGCCAACAGACTGCTGTGAAGGTAAGATCATGAGAAGATACTTTGACAATCATTTAGAGGGCTCCTGACTAAGTTCTCGGGCACTTTTGCTGCTTCCCCAAAACAGCTAAAGGCAAATGCAGGTGTCCTGGAGGACTGTATAGGATTGATATTAGCCCCAAGCTGACCCCCTCTTTCATTTGCCCCAGGCCCCAGAGGAAAGGCAAGAGAGTGTCCCAGCCCTCTCAGAGCGCAGTAGGGAGAGACTGGGCAGGGCAGGAATGAATAAATACACAGCTCTCATCCTAGGAACCTAGACCTCGTACGATTGAATCCATTAGGACCGAAGCTTCCATAGGGTCTCTCTCCCTCATCTAAACTATAGGAACTAAGAACTTCTGCAGACCAGAGGCTAGACATACTGGTCATTTGCTCATTAGATATGGTGATCATGTTTCATGTTATGTGCAAAGCAGTTTGGTACTTGGGCTAATCTAGTCAAATCAGAAGACATGTCTCTATGCGTTATTTTTTTTTAACCTTAAGCAAATTGCTTAACTTCAATAAAGCCTCTGTTATCTTTATCTGTCTGCAAAAGGGGAAAATCATAGTACCTCATTGGATTTCGGGGGAGTTAAATTGAACATGGAGATGCGTACAGATCTTAGCCCAG
>NC_043713.1:73686282-73687408 GCF_006229205.1 Suricata suricatta
AGTTTGGTACTTGGGCTAATCTAGTCAAATCAGAAGACATGTCTCTATGCGTTATTTTTTTTTAACCTTAAGCAAATTGCTTAACTTCAATAAAGCCTCTGTTATCTTTATCTGTCTGCAAAAGGGGAAAATCATAGTACCTCATTGGATTTCGGGGGAGTTAAATTGAACATGGAGATGCGTACAGATCTTAGCCCAGGGAAAAGATGGGGCAGAGCTGTGGGTTTTATACATATTTGCCTCCTCTACAAGGGGTGTTTCTTCTTCAGCTTAGACTAAGAAGAAAAAAAAAAAAACCCTGTTCTTAAAATAGTTTTACAAAACCCAATGCCAAGAGTTGTCCCAAATCATGCCTATTCTGAGTTAATGTCTGATACCGCATCTCTCTAGGCAGCTGGGTAGCATGTCCTCAGCTGGCCACAAAGAGGGTACTTGGGAAGGTCCCTTGTCATTCAGCCCATTTAATGGCCTTTCTTGCCCAGCTCAGAGACAGCTTTCAAAGTACCTTACACGGGTCCACATTCAGACAGTTACTCTATTAATAATAACATTAATGAAAGCTGCCCCTTTTTTCCAGCACCTACTCAAGCCAGACATTTTGACATCCTTAATCTTGTGTGACCCTCGTTAATAGCTCTGCAAGGTAGTTTTTGTCCATCTCATTTCTGGAGGAAGAAACCCAGACCAGAGAGAGAGAATAACAGACCCAAGGTCACAGCAATAGGAAGTGACCAACAACTCTGCTTTCTCCCACACCACCATTCCCTGGCTTCACCTCAAAACCACACCGTCTCCTTGTAGGCAGTGAGGCTGCTCTGGGAGGTCATGAAAGCATCCTGATTTCTGTTCCCCCTAACATAGCAGTCTAGCTTGGTCTCTCCAGTATCACTTTTAGCCCTGGCTCTCCCTGACTCTACTGCAAATGGAAAGAAGAAGGTCCAGGACAGCACTTAGTAGTTAATCAACAACAACAATAACAACTAATATTGATAGTGTCCTTGCTCTGGACCATGCACTGGGCTAAGATCTGTACGCATCTCCATGTTCAATTTAACTCCCCCGAAATCCAATGAGGTACTATGATTTTCCCCTTTTGCAGACAGATAAAGATAACAGAGGCTTTATT
>NC_043713.1:73687508-73689312 GCF_006229205.1 Suricata suricatta
CCGGCGCTCGGCCTCCGGGGCTCGCTGCGAGCCCCGGGTCGCGGGGACTCCGCTCCAGCCGCCGCGTCCGAGGCAGACCCGTTCCTCCACCAGCTGCACCCCATGCTCAGCTCCGCCTTCGGCCAGGTAAGGGCCGCGCCTCCCGCCCGCGCTCTCGGGAAAGGCGCTCGGGACCCTGCCGCGGCTGCGCGCCCACAGCCCTCCGCCCGCTGCCGTGGCCCCCAGTCACGCTCCCCGTAGTCCTTCTGCGGCGCTGCGCCCCGGCCGGCACTCCGCCTCCCCCGTGCCTGATTCAGCACCCTGGGCGCTGTCCACGCTCCGGGCCTCTTCTGGGCGAGGCGCTGGTGCCTCCACCTGCCAGCATGCGCCAGTCCTGGAAGGGAACGACCTCCACAAAGCATCTGGCGATTTTTGCAGGGGTCCGGAGGGGCGCTCCAAGCAGGTGGCGCCAACTCCTGTCTCTAGCCAAGAGTCGCAGTGAGCCACCCAAGGGAGCAAAGGGTTTGGAGTCTGGGAGTCAAGAATGGCTACCTCGGGGCGCACAGCCTTGCTTGGGCATGCAAGACGCTAGTCATGGGCTGTGGTGGCCCCAAGAGACCTGGGAAAAGTTTGGAGAGCTAGATGGAGACGGAAGAATATGAAAAAGGACAAGTGTCTGGGTGGGCATAGATGGGGCTACACAGAGCTATGGCTCACGTCGGAACTTTGGGGTGATTTAAGGAGGTTGTCACTCCAGGGATGCCACTAGGATGGCGGGTGGGCAGCTGTCAGATTGTAGGAATAACACTCTGGCCTGGGTTAGTGTGCATTCTAGGGTCAAGAAGGTCCCTAAGGGGTCACCAGTGGCTACTCTGGTTTCCTCTAGATCTTTCTCTCAAGGGTCCTAGGCAGCTGAGCATCTGTTCTCTGATCCGGGTCTACTTACCGTTTGGGGTGTGCTGCTGGGGAGAGAGATTCGCAGAAAGGAACTGTGAACTCCTGAGCGAAGCCAGGGTTTCCTCTAGTGCTGAGTCCATAATTAATTTAAACTCATTGGCATAGTGTTGAGACAGTTCTGCGGCAGCCGAGGAGGGGTGTAATGCAGAGGTCTGATGGGAGAGTTTGCGTGATGTGTGGAGGAAGAGGGACGCTGAGTGTTTCTGGGCTAGGATGTAGTGTAGAGAAGCCGTTTCAAGCTCCTGGCTTGCCGTGCTGGATCAGAATTCCAAGGAGGCCGTGTGTGTGTTCTGCTTCAGATCTGCACATCCCTTTTTCAAAATACTACTCTGTGGCGGCTGATGCCGGTGGAGGTCTGACATGAAGGCAGCTGCACGTGGATTCGGGTTGCACGGGGCTGCTGTGTGGTGTGACAGGGCAGCGGTGTGTGGCTTTGTTCCTGTGGGGAGCCCTCGTTAGCCGAGTTCCCTGGAAGCAGTTCTCCAGAGTAGAGATTTGGATGCAGAGCTTTGAGAGTTAGTGCAGCAACATGTTGAGGTGGAAGTTCACTCCAGTGGCTTATGTATTAGGAAGGAGGCGTAGGGTGTTCACACAGTGGTTCGTGGACTGGGTCTGGGTTGTGGAATCAATGACATCTATTCAAACATTTGTCAAGTAGATTGAGGCCCCTACCATGCCCAGGCATTTGCTGGGACCAGGGAGACGAAAGTGGACAAAGATAGCTGAGGTTCTGCCTCTTTTCGAGCTCACCATCCAGCAGTTTGGAAGGGTAGATCATTGGCCCGGGATCACACATTTTCTGGCTGTTTATTTTGCTAGTACTATGACTTCGTTCCTGGAAAAGGAGCCTTTTCTTTTTCCAGTCTTC
>NC_043713.1:73689412-73721219 GCF_006229205.1 Suricata suricatta
GGATCTGGGGGGGCCGCCGGCTGTCCCCGGAGAGCCCACCCCCGGCTCCTCGGCGGCCCAGGTACCGCCGCGCCCCGCCCCTTTCCCCGCCCCGCGCTCGAGGAGCCCCGCTTCCGGGCGGCCTCTGGCGGCGGAGGGGGCAATGCGGCGCGGAGCGGGGAGCGCTAGGCAAGGGGCTCAGCGAATGGCCCCAAAGAAGCCCAGACCTTGGTAGCCGGCAGTGCCTCTTAACGCGCCTGGAGGCTCCCACAGTGACCTGGAACCGCCGCCAGAAATGCAGGCGGGGTGTACTTCCCAGAGGGTACAACTTTGGAAATGAGGAGAGAGAGGTGCAATGAACTGGAGACCCAAGAAGGGTGAAGGCATTCTATGACAGCACTACGTAAACAGACACCGGAGCCAGGATGGCGTGGAAGGACACCGCTGGAAGGAGGGTCAGTGGGGCGCTTCATCCACCCCAGTACCCCCGAGTGCGACCAGGATGACCCTGGTAAATCAGCCAGAGAATTTCCAGTTCTCAAAACAGGAGAGGAGCCAGGTGGCATCAGTTGTAACCTGGACTTTGCAGGGCCTGGTGATGATGAAGTCTCAGGTAGGAGCCATTTGCCACCCCTCCATCAGTTGCCCCCCTCGCCCCTCCCCTTATCTTTCCAGATGTTAGAGAAATTCCTGCTCTTGGTAGACATCCAGGGAGTCACACAGACTTGGTCTGAATCTCAGAACCCAGCTCTGCCACCATTTACCATATGGGTAACCTGGACAAGTGTCATCAACCTCTCTGAACCTAGGTTTTTTTTTTTTTTTTCCCCCTTCTCTAAAATGCAGGGAATGATCATAACCAACTCCTCGGTAACATCCAGTGATGCCACGCACATAAAAGGCCTGACCCAGGACTTGGAACAGGGCCCACGCGCAGTTAACCTAGTTCCTTTCCCTCTCCACCTTATGAGGCTCCATCTCCCACTCCTGTTTAGTAATAGGATCCTTGAGATTTGAAGGGGGGTAGGGGTGGGGTGTGAACCTCCCAGGCTCTCCCTGTTCTGGTCTCTGGCCCTGATGCCATCCATGCATGAGAACTGGGCACATCTGATCACCACTTAGCCTCACAAGAAGGATAGATGGACAGACTGCCAGTATGCTACACTTCACTCATGCCAGGATTCACCCAACTCCGCACTGCCTGCTTCTCTGACATACCCATATGCAAGGAATTAAGAGAAAACAAACAAATGGGCAGGAAAAAGCAATGGCCAGAGGCCAAACTGAACAAGGAAAAGTGTGGCAAATTGCACCCCCGAACACCTATAAGGGACTCAAGAGGCATATCAAAGCCACTCGGGTTCCTAAAGCACAAATACTGAGGCAGGCTGGGCTCTAGTGGCCCAGACCCCTGACTGCAACATCCACTCAGATATGAAGGGCATAAAGGACCCACCCTCTGAGTTTGGGGCCAATCAATGTCTTCCCTGTTCCAGCCCTCAGAATAATCTGTTCAGCAGGATTAACAGCAAGTGTACATTCTGTATAAATCACAGGAGATAAAATGCCTTATCAGGGTCCCTTAGTTGCTGATGCGAGGCAATGGGCTAAAGGGTATTCTGAATCCCTGCTGTGCCGCTCTTGGTCGTCATTCCGAAATTCCCGAATTTCCTGGGCGAGACCTCTGTCCACAACCGATTTGTGGGAAAGTGAGGAACCTGGCTGCATTGCCTATGATGTTAGAGTAAATAAAAGCAATCAAGATTATGTTCAAGGAGCCAAGGGATGAAACACTTGCACTCAGATCCAAGTGGGAATGTATGCCTGGATATACGCCAAGATTCCATTTCATTTGTAAAATATGCTGACGTGGCCATTCACTTAAAAAGTTCTAGAACCAGGCCCTGTGTTAGGCACCTGACATACCAGGATCCATCCATGTATTCAACAGACACTCGAGTGCCTATTATTTGCCGGGCACTGTTCTAGGTATCAGAGACATGGCAGTAAACAGAACCGTCTCTATCCTCAGTGACAAATGAACCATAGAAACGCATGGGAAATGAATGGTGACAAACTGGTGGCACTTAGTGCTGTGAAGAGAAATATAGCAGGTAGGAGAGGAGGGCTTTAATGGAGGGTGCTGTTTTGGACAGTGATTAGAGAAGACCTCTCTGAGGGGGACACCCGAGCAGGCACCACAAGGAAGGAAGGGGGCAAGCCATACGTCTATCCAGGGGAAGTTTCCTGGCAGAGGGGAGATGATTCAGAAGTCCTAAGGAGAAAACAGCTTGGCATCTTCGAGGAGAAGCAAAGGGGCAAATGGAGCCGGAGTGAACAAGGGAAGAGTGGTACAGGTGAAATTAGAGAGAGAGGGCCAGACGGCCGAGGGCTTTGGGTGTTTTCTAAGCATGAAGGGAAGCCGCCAGCAGGCTTGTGGTAGAGGAGTGGCATATGGCTGTTTACAATGTTAAAGGATCACTGGCTGCTTCAGGGCAGGTCCCCTGTTGGACAGCAGCGCGGCAACATAGATCCAGTCAGGTGCTGTCACACGAAACAGGTGGGAGAAGGTGGCGGCTTAGCTAGGATGATTGGGCGCGGGCGGGGAGGGGGTGAGAAGTGGTCAGATTTAGGAGATTTTTAAAGAATGAGGGTAAGATTCAGTCCCTGCTCTCCAGGAATTCACAGGAAAATCAAAAGAGCATGAAAGCCACTATAATGTAATGGGAAACAGGCAATAAGGGAATGAGAGACCGGGTTAAGCAGAACCTTCGGTGGGTGGGGGGTGGGGAAGGCGTTGGAGAAGGTGACATTTGAGCTGTGTTTGGAGAAGTGAAATTCCACCAGATAAATAAGGAAGGTAAAAGGAAGGTCATTCCAGGCAGAGGGAACAGCTCACGTGAAGCCTTGGGAGCATGAACCTGCAAGGTGTGTTACGGAATCATTTGGGGGGGGGGGGGGCGGGAAGTGGGGCGGACAAGGACGACCAGCCCAGAAAAGTGGTTGGAACTACACTGGGAAGGAATTTGAATGTGACATCATTCAGGAGTGTGTCCTTTATTATGTCAACATCAGAGAGTCCTGGAAGGTTTTGCAAGTATGTACAGGACACAGGCAGAACTGTGTTCTGATGCATCATGGAGGAGACTGGAAGGACCTTAGGAAATGTGGTTCATTCACTTCACAAAAATGAGCAGGTACTTATCATGTACACTGTGTGCATCAGGAAGAGAGCAGTAAACAAATAACCATCCTGCCTCTCTTTATGGATTTTCAGTCTTGCAGGGAGGTAATAAGAACTAAATGTAGGGGCGCCTGGGTGACTCAGTCGGTTGAGGGTCCAACCTCAGCTCAGGTCATGATCTCGCAGTTCATGGGTTCGAGCCCCACATCAGGCTCTGTGCTGACAGCTAGCTCAGAGCCTGGAGCCTGCTTCGGATTCTGTGTGTCCCTCTCTCTCTCTGCCCCTCTTGCACTTGCATTCTGGGTCTCTCTCTCTTTCTCTCTCTCAAAAATAAATAACAAAACATTAAAAAAAGGAGCATTTCCATATAAAACTTCTCATTTGCCATTAAGTGTCATACAGATTGTAATTATTAAATAATCATATGTTGTAATATTATTTGATTCTATAGCCCTTGGCCAAAGTTATGCAAAAGGACAGCTGCTTTGGAGCACTGGAAAGACATCCTAGCATATGAGGGCAGTTAAATAGAGAAGATGGGTCTGAGACCATCACATTAGTGTAGAGAGAACAGTGCGTGTAAGCTGTCTGTATGTCTTCATTTCTTTTTTTTTTATTTTTTATGTGTTTTATTTATTTTTGAGAGACCGAGAGAGACAGCATGAGCAAGGGAGGGTCAGAGAGAGAGGGAGACACAGAATCTGAAGCAGGCTCCAGGCTCTGAGCTAGCTGCCAGCACAGAGCCTGACGTGGGCTCAAACCCATGAACCATGAGATTATGACCTGAGCTGAAGTTGGATGCTTAACTGACAGAGCCACTCAGGCGCCCCTGTATGTCTTCATTTCTAAAAGAATCCATTCAGAAGGAATATGGCAGGGTGAAAGGCAAAAAATTTTTTTTTAATTTTTTAACATTTATTTATTTCTGAGAGACAGACGAGAGAGAGAGAGAGAGAGAGAGAGAGAGCGAGCGAGCACAAGCAGGGGAGGGGCAGAGAAAGAGGGAGACACAAAATCTGAAGCAGGCTCCAGGATCCGAGCTGTCAGCACAGAGCCCGACACAGGGCTCAAACCCACAAACTCTGAGATCATGACCTGAGCTGAAGTGGGCTGCTTAACTGACTGAGCCACCCAGGCGCCCCAAGGCAAAATTCTTTAAAAGGTACACGGCTCTCTCATCTAACATCTGTCACTCTGATAATGTCATGCCCTGTAGCAAACTCCTCCAAAATAACTGTACTTTCTGACCAGGACTGTGTGTCATATGTAGTCTAGAAAAAGGCTGGGGAGCCTTTGCACAGTGGTGCTTGAATTAATTCTCCACGGCGTTTTCCATCTAGCTCATTCCTTTCTGCTGTTGTCAGAATCAGATTCTGTACTTAATCCCTCCCTTGTTTTCAGATGACAAAATCTCTGTTAGGTTTCAGAAAGCTGGGATTACAAAATGTTCTTATGGCTTTAAGTCCTCTGTGGTGATTGGAGAACTCAAGAAAGGATTGGATGAGATTTTTTTTTTTTTTTTTTTTTTTTTGCTGCGGAGTGGACAGTCAGTGGACGTAATAGGGGATTTTTCTAGAAATCTGCCTTTGGACCCAAATGTTCGTCACTTAAGAGGATTCCAAGATTTTTAAAATAAAATGAAAAGACGTGGATTACAGGGATATATGCATGTGTCAAAACTGAGCTGTGCATGGAAGACTCCACCGTGTGTGCATTATAACTCAATAAGAAGATAAATCAGACAGGCAGGACAGGTAGAGCAGAAATAATACTGACAAATAGAACCAATTACTGGACTGTCTTGGGGGGCGTGAATTATGATTTTTCAAAATAACAGCAGCTGAACTCAGTTGGTAAGAACCTCTGATGTGAGGCCAAGGTTGTCACGAGCTGGTTCCTATGTAGGCCATTAGCTCACTGTGGTTTTGTGCAGGCAGTTGGTACCACTCCTCCTAGCTAGCAAGTTCTGTATTTATTTCCTGGTTTCAAGGGCGAAGCAGAGAGAAAGCATAGAGCAGGGAAATTCTGTCCCCTACAGATGGCTGGTCAGGAGTTCCCATCCTTTTTGTGAGTATTATCGAAGTAGAGTTGACACCCTCTATTACGTTAGTTTCAGGTGTATGACGTAGTGATCGGACAACTCTATACGGTACGCGGTGCTCACCGCAAGGGCAGCTGCCATCTGTCACCAGATGTCATTACAGTACCACTGGCCACTGACTGTATTCCCTGTGCTGTGACTTAATGCATTCCAAACCGGTTACCTTCTTGTTCTAAGAACAGTCCATCTGCTCTCCAAACGTGAGGACATATCAGCACCATGGGTCTCATTCAGAATGTTCCTCGCTTTCCTTCCTTAATCCAGAGCAGTTCTTAGCCTCTCTGAGATCTTGGTTGGATGCAGGAGTGATCACTCCCCACGCCCACCCCCACGCCTTACTCCTTTAATACAACACCGCACACCCTTGTGCTCGACCAGTGGAGATATACACCATCCGTATACAACGCACTGGAGGTCACCATGACATCCATGCAGTTTCCATTAGCTGAAATGCAACCCATGTTCGGGTGACCTAACAACACTCCAGCCACATGGCCTCCTTCGTTATCTGTGTCTCCCACTAGCCTGTATGTTCCATGAAAGCGGAGACAGGCCTGTTTTCATATCCAGCACTTAGCACAGTGACTGCCACATAGGTGTTCCCCTAATACTTAGTGAATGAGTAACAATCAAAAGAAGCAAAGTGTTGTTCTTATAGAAATGAGTCTCTGTGCTTGGGCTCAGTGTGGGCAGGGGCTGGAGATGGAATTGAAAGATGATTCTGCATGGTCTTGGTCTGGTTTTCCCCTTCAGACAGATCATGTCTGTTGTTCGTGTATACAACCTGCATCCCGAGTGACCAGCCAGCATAAAAGTACATGTGACCTTGAAGGACCTGTGGTTTTGCCCCAGGCAGGAGGGCTCTGTGTTTTAATTGCCTGGAGGTTTCATCCAACATCAGAGCCGGCCAGCAGTGCAGTCTGTGAGCAGGGCGGTTACATCTGTGGCACTTGGAATTGTGCCTGGCCCCACACCAAGCAGACCTCCCCGAACCGCGAGGTTGGGAGCAATGTGGGTTCAGCAAAGGAAGCTCGCCTTGCTGCAGGGAATGGTCAGGCTACTCATGAAATTACTGAAGTAAGACCCTCTCAGCAGACTTAAGTATCAGCAGAGGGAGGGGAGGCATCAGGAGCTCAAAGATGGAACTATTTACCATCTTATGTGGAAGTATTTCAGTATTTTAACTACTGAAAGGCAATGCCAGCGTCCATCAGCTGATTTCTGGTCCTGAGCATCAGCAGAACAATCCCCACCACGGGATGTCTGAGAAGCCACCTGCTTCCTCCGAAGCTACAGTTTCCCATTTTTCAGATGAGACAGTATAGGCAGTATCTTTGCCCAGACATATAAACACTGTGGTTCTGGCTGGCAGGACCTTGATGGGAGGCTCCTTGCCTTACAGAGTTCTGAGATAATTTTCCTCTAGCGAGGCTGACATCACTGATCTGAAGGTGGGTTCGAGACGGCTGCTCTATCTGGAGACTAATCACTCCTGCTGGTACATGAGTCACTGGGAGAGAGAGAAATCCAGAGACCTTCTGAAGCAGAGCTCTGCTCCCCCAGCACTGACACAGCCAGTCTGTCCCCAGGCATTGTGTAACCCAGCAACAAAGACATATCCAGTATCCCGGGACGGGGCTGGAGGAGGAAGGTCTGGAGCCCAAACCCCGAAGACGCTCAGCCTTTAATGGAGGAGGGCTTTTAGAAAAGATCTGGCAAATTCTCTGCCCTTTCAACTTCACTTTCGGTTCTCTTTTTATCTGCTTTCGGCGTTTCCAATTAATCTTGGAATGAGAGCCCAAGGCAAGAAGCCAGCGGTGCCTGAGGAATGGTAAAGAGCAAACTGATCCAGGGAAACAAATGCCAGCAAGGGACCCCACAGCAAAGAGACAGACACTGTGAGCATCTCTCCTGTTACCATGCGGCTTGCGAGGCGCGCACGGGTCTCCGCATTGGCACCATCTGCCAATTCCTCGGGAGGACAGAACAAACCAGCGAGGCATGAAGATTAGATTATGTAACGCTCGAGGATTGCTGTTTTCAAAGAGGAAACAAATGGAACGAATTGATTTGCTTGTCAGAGTCATGTCACTAAAGGAGACCTGTCCCCTCGTCCTCCGAGAGGACCTCATTAAACAGGGACACGATTTCACAGATTCAGACCATGTGAGACCATGATCGACTCCATTCATAACAGCAAGTCTAATTTCCAGAGTTGCACTGATAAATCCCACTCTGCCTGAAAAATGACTATTCAGCTAGTACCTCCTAGGTACCAACATGGCAAGGAATGTTAACTGTTGCCAGTCGCCAGCCACAAGATTCAGAATTTGCAAGCTCTGCCTGAACTGAACTCCCTTGCTTCTGGGGGGAGCAGTACCTAATTCTGAGACTGGTGGGGTCCTGTTTACTATTCAGAGCTCTAGACAGGTGCTTTGATAGAGTGGGGATGTGTTCTTAAAAACACATGCATCAGTAACATTGTATGCTGACAGATGGTAACTCACTCATCTTGGTGAGCACTGCGTAATGTACAGAATTGTTGATTCACTGTGTGGTTGCACCTGAAACTAATATAACATTGCAGATCAACCCTACTCTGGTAATAATGTTTTTAAAATACATGCATCAAGAAGGAAAATTCATTGCATGTCTGGGATTCTTTTGCCATGGCTGCCTTCTCTCAAAATGCCCAGCACAATACTTTTTTATATTAGGTTCAGTAGAAGAATGAATAAATGAATGACCCTGAACTTAACTGCCAGAGTGCCGTTCCTAAAGGTTTCATTTTCTTACTGAAATACCAAGCTTTAAACGTCAAGTCTTTACCCAACAAGGAAATGAAGTCTTCTGCACCAGGTATTTTCCAAATGCCGCTTCAGATCCACTTTTCTGTCCATCCTGCTGCTTGCCCTGGGGTGCTTACCTGTAGAACCTACATCAACTCACTCCTTTGTCCTCTTAGCTTCCAGCCAAAAGGAGGCAGCAGCAGAGGCCTGGAGGGCAGGAGGAGGGTGAGGTCAAAGTATTTATTCCCCCAGGTCCCCCTCGGGTTGGCTGCGCTATTGCTAACAGGTCACCACTGTTCCTTCTCAAGGTGGCCCTCTCTTTCTGGGTTCTGCCCTTTCTCCTTCCTTTCAACCTTCAGATCTAGAGATGATAAAAGCTGGGTGCCTGGGTGGCTCAGTGGGTTAAGCGTCCCGCTCTTGGTTTCAGCTTCAAGTCATAATCTCACGGTTTGGTGTGGGGGGTTCGAGCCCTCTGTCAGTGCGGAACCCACTTGGGATTCTCTGTCTTCCTCTCTCTCTGCCCCTCCCCTACATGTGCTGTCTCTGTCTCTCTCTAAATAAATAAATAAATTTTAAGAAAATGATAAAGACCCCAGTTATTACGAGCCTCTTGGATACTGCACTATCCTTATGGTTTCCCTACACCTTACCAACCCTTGTATAGTGTCTCTATTAAATCCTCCCCTAATTATCTATTTTGAGTATGCCATCTGTTTCTTATACAGACCCTGACTGATACACCTACCACGTGTCAGTCTGTCTTAGGCCCTGCACCGCAGTGTTTTTTAAAAGTAGCAAAATTAATAATACGATATGCTACTACTTTATACTTATTCTCAATGTTCACCTTCTCCCAAGGCTATAATAACAACTTAAAGATAAAACCTAATTCCTCTTTACAACATAATTGTGCAGTAGAGTTTGTATGAGCTAAATATAATTCAGAGAACAAGCTTTTTTGTGTCATCAAAATTCATGTTAACAACTATAGAGAGAGAACTGCAGAACTGATGCCCTTGACTGCAGAAAACACACTACACTCCAGGATTGAAATCAGTCTCACAAATATTCAAAAGCCGACCAGGCGGCCAGAAAAGCGGTGATCTTAGTGAGAAACAACATGGACATGGGCTCCCGCTTCGTGTGGTCTGTTCTTGTTTTACGCAATAAACACTCCTAAAAAGTTGAACACCAACTGTATTTCCATACAGCAAAAAATAGGTTGTATGATCACGGCGAGTGTATTATTCAAATAACAATTAAAAAAAAGTCACCCTTGGATCTTTTGAACCAAGCCAGATTTTTCATCCACATAGAGTACTTCGAATGAAATTTATCTTTGGTCTATAGGGAGGACTGCTCTCCTTCTGTGCTCCTGGAATAGGAGAAATTGTGGAATGGAATTTACGGGAAAGATTTAGACCACATATGGAATGCTGGGCAGTTTGCATCTGTTAGCACATTGAATCCTGGAGGTATATATGCATTCCATTGTTCCCTTATTTTCTACGTCTAAAAAAAAAATTAGAATGTGAGGTTTGGAATTCAAAATCCATTTTTTTAATGGGAAAGCAAAGCAAAAATACTCAATGCAGGACTATAAAGATCCCATTATTCCTTGGCTTCAATGGCTTCCCACTGCTTAGGATCAAGTGCAAACTTCTCCACACGGTCAGTGCTCCCACCTCAGTTCCCTCCACCAGCCAGCCTTCTTCCCACGTGAAGGCCTTTGCCCTGTTGCCAGATCTGTCTGTAATCTCTTCTCCTTTCTTTTCCAGGCTAACTCAGACTCCTTCCTCTGGTTTCTGCTAAGTTTACACTTCTCAGGGAATGTCGTTCTCCCCAGCTGGACCTAAGTCCCTGCATCCCTAGCGTGGAAGACCAGAAAAGGGCTGAAGGCTCATTTGTGCCCCATTCTAACAAATGAGGAAGTGATGACCCACAGGGCTGCCTGGCCTGATGGGGGCTGTATCTACCATTTCCCTAGGAGGCGTTTGCCTTGGCCCCAGGGGCCTGCCAAAACCTCCCTCGAAAATAGGCCAAAAAAAACCCCTTTAAGCTGCCAAAAGTCTTCGCTTTCTCTCTCCCCATCAAGAGCATATACAGTTGCCCCAGGACCCTCCAGCTGAGGGGTGAACATACAGCCCCATGTATCTCAACAGGTGCACGACTTTCCTCCCGCCTCACACCTGCGCACTTGTGTGGTATCAGACACGTGATGTGGCAGCTGCGCATGTGCTGAAGTGTTCCTCACGTGATCTCTCTGCCCTAGAACGGATGTTGGGCCATTTCAACCTGGCCCGCTTGAGGGCTGGCAGAATTGAGAGAGAGAGTTGCAAGGTCAGTCAGGGGGTCAGGGTGGGGTTGGGCTGCATTGAACATAGTCTGGTAGCAGGCACTGGGCTAAAGCAGCGCACTGAATACTCTCAATGGCTTTGTGTAGTTAGTATAGGGATTGATATGCCTGTTTTACAGAAAGAGAAATGGAGGCTCATGTGGCAAAAATCAGGGACTTGTCTAATTGCAGTTCTGGGATTTGAACTCAATTATCTGTCTCCCAGACACCCAAGTCTTCTTACATCTTTGATCAGCCTTCTTTTTTTTTGTTGTTAATATATATTTTTAATATTTTACTTATTTTTTTGAGCTGTCAGCACAGAGCCCAACACGGGGCTTGAACCCACAAACCGGGACATCATGACCTGAGTCATAGCCGGATGCTCAACCTACTGAGCCACCCAGGCGTCCCTTTGATCATACTTCAAGAGTAAAATCTGTTTTTCCAAAGTGTGGTCACCACCAGGAGGGACGCCCTCTCTCCTAACCTGTTGAACCTGAGCCAGCTGTGTGCAGGGATTCCTGTCCTGGCTGTGTGACTTTAGGCAAGTCGTGTCACCGCTGAGCCTCAGTTTCATCATCTGTAAGATGACAGTATTGCCCTCTGCCCATTACTTATGAAAATTAACTTTTTTTTAAAGGTTATTTATTATTTTGCAAGAGAGAGAGAGTGCACACCACCAGGGGAAGGGCAGAGAGAGAGAGAGAGAGAGAGAGAGAGAGTCCCTGAGCTAACAGTGCAGAGCCAGACATGGGCTTTAATTCACAAACCTCAAAATCATGACCTGAGCCAAAGCCAAGAGTCCAGCACTTAACAGACTGAGCCCCCGGGTGCCCCGTAAATTAACTTTTTTTTTTAATGTTTTTAAATTTTTTTAATGTTTTATTTATTTTTGAGAGAGAGAGAGAGAGAGAGAGCTTGAGCAGGGGAGGGTCAGAGAGAGGGAGACACAGAATCCGAAGACAGACTCCAGGCTCTGAGCTGTCAGCACAGAGCCCAATGCGGGGCTTGAACTCACGAACCACGAGATCATGACCTGAGCCGAAGTCAGACGCTTAACCAACTGAGCCACCCAGGCACCCCTGAATTAACTTTTCTAACAAAAATGTAGTGATGCCTACCATATGCCATGTGCTACGCTAGGTAGGCCTGGGGTGTACCAATGCAGGAGAGATCATGTAATTATAAGATAGTGTATAATTGGAGATACGAATAATTTCCAAAACCCATCAATAATGTATCCAGTATGTTACATAATGGCAAATATCAGGAAAACAAATTGAGCAGGGAAGGGGAATAAGGAACGGATTGCATGGGCACAGTTTTAAGTAGAATGGTCAGGGAAGGCCTCGTGAGCACTTGGCATTTGAGCCGAGACCCAAGGAGCTAAGAGAGGAAGACCTGCCAGAGATTATTCTAGAAACCTGGGAGAGTTTGGACCCATCTCTGATTAAGAACAGATGAGATCTAAAAATGGGCCTGGCATCCCCACGGAAGCTCGCGGTTCTGCGGGCTTCCCTGACTGGAAGGTGGGCAGCTCTGCTGTGGGTTTCTCACAGCTGGTCCCGGGGAAGTGGAAACAGCCTGTTACAGGTAGGGGGGTTCACTGTCAACAGGCTCTTTCCTTGCAGCTCCAGAGAAGCAGGTGTTTCCATCAGTTAATTCAAGACGGGTCTGCCATGCCCTTGGAAATTTCTACTTTCTGCTCCGTTGAAAACAAAAAGAAGCAGGAAGACAGGCTTAAGACATGCGCTGACATTTTTCTGGAATGGCCTATCTCATCCAGGTTCCCAAATACATGTCGAGGCTCATTCACACAAAGGCATCTGCTCAAAGCCCCTGACAGATACGAGGGTGTTGGCACACGCCCGCTCCCAGGCTTGCACACTGTGCACGGAAAAGTCGAGTCTGGGAGAAAAATATCAAGTCAGGCCTTGGCCAGCTCTCCTTTCAGCAAGTATTCTGGAAAGAAGTCTCAGGAGCCAGGCTGAAGGATAGAGCCCTAGGACTGTCCGTCCAAACCAGGAGGCCACTGAGTCCAATAGACCGAGGCCCAGAGAGGTGAAGTTAGCAGTCTAGGCTCACACAGCAAATCCAAGAAAATCTCAGTGAACTTAGGCAGTCAACAAAAATATTTTGAGCACTATATATGCGCCGAGCACTGTTCCTGGCACTAGGGATGCGGCAGCGATCAAAACAGACAACAATTCCTACCCGCTGCAACGGACCTTCTAATAGGAGGAGACAGACAAGAGGATAAATTAGTAATACATGTAGTATGTTGGATAACAGAACTGTCATGGAGAAAAAATGAGCAGGGAAGGAGTGTATTGCATGGGCTCAGTGGTTTGTTTGTTTTTTTTAA
Source organism: Suricata suricatta (assembly GCF_006229205.1). Lineage (NCBI taxonomy): Eukaryota > Metazoa > Chordata > Mammalia > Carnivora > Herpestidae > Suricata > Suricata suricatta. The sequence goes on from NC_043713.1 coordinate 73,702,169, forward strand.
TGTTTATTCATTTTTGAGAGATGGAGAGAAACAGAGCAAGAGTAGGGGAGGGGCAGAGAGAGGGAGATACAGGCTCCAGGCTCTGAGCTATCAGCACAGAGCCCAATGTGGGACTCGAACCCGTAGACGGTGAGATCATGACCTGAGCTGAGGTTGGACGCTCAACCAACCGAGTCACCCAGGTGCCTCTGGGCTTGGTTTTCAGTAGAATGGTCAGGGAAGGCCTCACGAGCAGTTGGCATTTAAGTAAGATCTGAAGGAGGTGAGGAAGACATACCGGTCTCTGGGGGAAGAGCTTCCAGGAGGAGGAAAGAGTGGTGGCCACAAGGCAGGAACATACCTAGTGTGTTCCCAGGAGCAGCAGAGAGGCTTCTAGAGTGAAGTTAAGCATGAGAGAGGATAGGAAGTCAGTGGAAGCAGGACCCAGATCACGTATGAGCTTCGTAGACAACTTATGAGGACTTTTTGGCTTTTATCCCAGATGAAAAACCACTGGAGAGTTTGGGGCAGAGAAATGACATGATCTGACCCAATAAAAAGGCCTACAACTGCTGCTCTTCATTCATTCACTCACCCAGGTCTTAGGTGCCAGCACTCTGCTGATGACAAGCTGAACAGCCCCAGAGTGCACTACGGGGCACCTGGGTGTGCATTTTATGCTGACCAGAGAGCCCAGAGCAAAGAGAAATGAGGCTCAGCTGGTGGCCTTCCCCCTGCCTCCCCACTTGCCCTCCCCTCCTTGCCCTGCAGCCCCAGGGAGAAGGGCCCCAGGTAGCAGCAAGGCATCATGCTCCAGAGGCTGCTAGAACCTGCAGGTTATAAATAGCATCTCCTGCGCTGCGAATCGAGCTGCTCTGAGTGAGTCAGAGGCTTGGAGCCACAGCCCCTCAAACTGCAACATCACTCCCTAACCCCACGCCCCCACCCCCGGCTCCCTCACAGACCTCTCTTCATCAAGGCCATGCCTCTGCTTCCCACCATGACCCCCTCTGACCCTGTCACTCCCCACTTCTCCCAGGCTGGACCTCCTGGAGCATGAGAAAGCCCACTGGTTCCTTAGTTCTGAGAGGCAGGATTGCAGAATATTGAAACACCCAGGATCTGGAGCCTACCTGGATTTCAGGTCCAGCGCTTTCTTCTCTGATTGCGTGACCTTAGGCAAGTCGCTTCCCCCTTGGGAGCCCCATTTTCCTCATTCATGGTAATAGTATTATGATAATATGGTATTATGGTGGTATGATGATGCTAATGATAATAGTACTTACTTTGGGGATTCAACAAGATACCCGACCTGGAGCACTTAGCCCAGAAGCTGGCATATAGTAGCTGTTCAATTAATGGAGTGATGGTCCCAGTGCTCAACTAGATTGTAATGCAGAGGAAGGTAACAATAAATAAGAAAACAGCAGCTTCCAGCCATTCTACGTGGCATCTACCATGTGTTTGGAGGACGGTTCCTGACATACGATGCAGTATCTTTTTTTTTTTTTTTCGATGCAGTATCTCTAATCCTCATAAGTGAGCAAATTTCACCATTCCCATCTTACAGAGGAAGAAACTGAGACTCAGAGAGAGAGAGCTGTGTGACTTGTCCAAGCCCCACCGTGCCTGGTGAGGTGAAATCTGATGTCAGCGGAAAGGCGTAGCCACCTCCCCGCAGGCCCTGGGGGGTGCGTGTGGCCACCTGGCCCTAGCCCACCCCCTATCTGCGAACTGCTGTGAGCGGAGAGGGGAGGGGAGCAGACAGTGGGGGGTGGAAAATATCTCTGCTTCCCCTGGCATCCCTTCCACTTCCTGAGCTGAGAAGTGCGCTCTCGCTCGCTCGCTCGCGCTCTCTCACACACACACACACACACACACACCCATACAAAGCTTAGTGTAGCTCTCCTTTGGGTAATGTTGAATCAACTCTCTCTACCTAACAGCTTCCCCAAAGATCTGTCTGTTAAATAATTTTTATGCATCACACACATTGTTTAAAGATGAAGGTGATGGGGGGGGCACCTGGGTGGCTCAGTCGGTTAAGTGTCTGACTCTTGATTTTGGCTCAGGTCATAGCCCATGATTCGTGAGATCGAGCCCCTGAGTCAGCAGAGCTGTCGGCACTGAGCCTCCTTGGGATTTTCTCTCTCTAAATAAATAAATAAACTTAAAAAAAAAAGACTAAGGGGACAGTGGTAATTTGGCTTCACTGACACCCCCACTTGGAACTTGCAGGATCGTGTCGGATCATCCCCCCCAAATCCCCAGGTTCCCAGAGACATCCTCTTAAGTGCCCTCTTCCACCATGCTGGAAGCCTTGTAAAATAGTAGAAAGGGCATGCATTTGGTGGGCAGACAAATCTGGGCTCCCTTCTGGCTCTGTCATTCCCAGCTGTGTGACCTCAAGCAAGTCACTGTACCTCTCTGAGCCTCATGCACTTATCCATTCATTCAGCGAGTGCATACTCAACAATGTCAACCATAGGCGGGCTCTGCTGTAGCTCCTGGTGCTGGAGCAATGGACGAGAGAGACAGAACCTGTCTTCATGGGGACTTCCGTTTTGGCGGAGGTAGAGGAGAGACACAAGCAAATCATTTCAGAAGTGAGGTGTGAATGAAGAAAATGAAACCAGGCAATGCACTCGCCAGATAAGGTGGCCAGGAAAAAAAAAGTGACGGTGATTCTTCTGAAGAATGAGAAGGAACTGGCTGGGAGGCCTCGAGGCAGAGGGAGAGGAGGCGTATGCGCCTCGGGAAGGGGTGGGTGGGAGTGAAGTGCACGAGGGCGGGGAGGGCGAGGAGATGAGGTCAGAGAGGTAGGCAGGGGCTAGATCACGGAGCCCAATGATGAGCATCCCGACTTCGTGCACTTGTGCGCATTTGGTGAGATGATGCATAATCTAGCACAGGGCCTGGCATACGGTGGGCGCTCAGTACACAGTAGCTGTTATGATGATGAGGCTTCCTTGTCCTCCTCCTCTGCCCAGAGACCCTCGTGTCCCTCCCCTGCCTCTCGGCACCCTCGGCCCTACCGGCTCTGCCTGGTCCCAGGAGAAGGACGAGAAGGACGCAGAGGCTGGCAAACATCGCAGCAGGAAGGAGGAAGCATTCTCCACCCTCTCTCTCACCCCTTCCTCCTCCAAACCCTCCCACTGCAGCCCAGTGATTTTCCTGCCTCTCACAGGCGATTTTATTAAACATCTCGAAAAAATATTCTCTCACTCCCTCTCTCTTTATTTATAAAAATCAACTTAACACCCTGCTCCTTTGTTCTATTTGGAAACTGGAACAGCCTGGTTTATATTTAGCCGAAATCCTGCTCCTTTCCCCACAGACTCCAGCACAGCCCGATGAGCTCGAGGGGCTAAGGCAGGAGAAGTGGGGAGCCTGGCGGAGGAAAGCGTGCCGCAAAGGACAGAAGGGTCCCCCAGAGGCCCGGGGCTCAACTAAGTCCAAAGGACCTGGAAAGGTAAGATCTGAAGAGTCCCTTCCAAGACATGGGGTGCCCCAAATCCAGGCTTTGCTACTCTCTAGTCCCATCCAGATGTCCCCAGAAGAAGAAAGACAGGGGAGATAGAATACAGAGAAGAGAAACCCCGAACCCCAATCTGGAACCAGGCTTGGAAAGGCAGTCAGTACAAGGCAGTCATTGAGGGTGTGAGTCCTGGTTCAAATCCAAACTCTCCTCTGCCCCTCACTAGCTGGCGGCTCCTGGGGACGTCAACGTGTTCATTATAGTGTGTGACACACACTCCGTGCTTGGTAAGTGACAGTCATCGTTGTTAATCACTGTTGCCTCAAGGAAACTGCTCACCTCCTCAAACTTCAAGGTTCTACTCAAAAACTGCTTCCTCCATGAAGCCTTCCCAGATTAAAGCCCATCTGGCCAGCTAAGAACAGTGGGCTAAACACGGGGGCTATGGAGATGAATGGGCAGGAACATACAGAGCCTCCAATGTGATCAGAAATGGACAGAGAACATACCAAGTTCCAGAAGAGACTTTAGCTCCACTTGGGCATGGCCACTTCTCCTTAGTTCCCTGCTAAAGTCAGCACCTGGCACATGGAAAGACAGCATCAAATAGTGGTTAAGAATATATCTGAGTAGGGGCACCTAGGCGGCTAAGTCAATTAAGCATCCACCTCTTGGTTTGGGCTCAGGTCATGATCTCACAGTTCATGGGTTCAAGCCCCACTTAGGACTCCGCACCAAGTACAGAGCCTGCCTGGGACTCTCTCTCTCTCTCTGCCCCTTCCATGCTCTATCAAAATAAACAAACTTAAGAAAAAGAATATATCTGTGTAAAGAAACTGTTATGTCCATACAATGAAATCTTATTCAGCCATAAAAAGGAATAAAGTAGTTACACGTGCTATAGTGCTAACCAACTTCAAAAACATTACGCTAAGTGAAAGAAGCCAGACGTGAAAGATCACATACTGGACAACTCCATTTATATGAAGTGTCCAGAATATGTAAAACCATGGAGACAGGATACAAATTGATGGTGGCCAGGAGTTGTGAGGGAGAATAGGAAGTAACTTCTTAATGGGGTGCAGGGTTTCCTTTTGGGGTGACAAAGGTATTTTTGGAACTAGACAGAGGTGGTGGTTGTGCAGTGCCACTGAATTGTTCACTTTAAAAATGGCTCATTGGGGCACCTGGGTGGCTCAGTTGGTTAAGCGTACGGCTTTGGCTCAAGTCATGATCTCACGGTTCATGGGTTCAAGCCCTGCGTCGGGCTCTGTGCTGACAGCTAGCTCACAGCCTGGAGCCTGCTTCAGATTGTGTCTTACTCTCTCTCTGACCCTCACCTGCTCACTCTGTCTCTCAAAAATTAAAAAAAAAAAAAAAAGTTCATTGTGGGGCGCCTGGGTGGCTCAGTGGGCTAAGTGTCCAACTCTTGATATTGGCTCAGGGCTCAGGTCATGATCTCGTGGTTTGTGAGATTGTGCCCCTCTGACAGCTCAGAGCCTGCTTAGAATTCTCTCTCTCTCTCTCTCTCTGCCCTCCTTCAAAATAAATGAATTTGAAAAATAAAAATGGTTAATTGTATGTTATATGAATCTTACCTCAATTTTCTTTTTAAAAGGATACATATGGGTCCATTATCATGGTCATGTTAATTGATGTGAGAAAACGTTGGATAAAATGTTTATTCATGCTTTAAAAACAAAAACAAACTTGGATGTCTGGGTGGCTCAGTCGATTAAGCGTCCAACTCCAGACTTCCACTCAGGTCATGATCTCACAGTTCAGGAGACCTGGCCCAGCGTCAGGCTCTGCCTTGGGATTCCCTGTCCCTCTCTCTTTGCCTCTCCTGTGCTTGTGCTCATGCTCTCTCTCTCAAAATAAATAAATAGGGGTGCTGGGTGGCTCAGTCGGTTAAATGTCCTACTTCGGCTCAGGTCATGATGTCACAGTTCGTGGGTTCGAGCCCCACATCAGGCTCTGTGCTGAACGCTTGCCCGGAGCCTGGAGCCTGCTTCAGATTCTGTGTCTCCTCCTTTCTGCCCCTCTCGCCCCTCTCGCTCACACTGTCTCTCAAAAATAAGTGTCAAAAAAAACTTATTAAATAAACATTAAAAAATAAAAACAAACACCAGCAGGATCAAAATAAAGCGGACTTCTTCAACCTGTTGAAGGGCACCTTGAAAATACCTACAGCATGGGCGCCTGACCGCCTCAGTCTGTCCAGCCTTCAATTCCTGCTCTCAGGGTCAAGTCCCATGAAGGGCCCCATGAAGAGATGACTTAAAACTTTTTTAAATCTTTAAAATTAAAAAAATATATATTTAAAACCTACAGCTAACATATGCTGAAAATCAAAATGCTTTCAATCCTAAGACTGGGAATGAGGCAAGAATATCTGTTCTCACCAGTGTCTGCAACATTGGATTGAAGGTGCTGAGCCAGGACAATAAGGGAAGAAAAGAAAGGGAGAAAGGAGGAAGTTAAATTGTGTTTATTTGTAGATGACAGGACTATGCACGTAGAATATCCTAGGAATTCACAAAACAAACGGAACTATTGCAACTAATCACTTTATTTAGCAAAATGAAAGGATACAAGGTCAATATATAAAAAGGCACTTCTCTATACTAGCAATGAATAAATGGAAAGTGAAATGTATGAAAACATTTCTGATAGCATCAAAAAAATAAAATATTTAGCATATGGTTAATAAAACACATGCAAGATTATTACACCAAAAGCTATAAAATCTTATGAAGACATGAAAGACTTAAATAAATGAAGAGATATACCACGTTCGTGTATGAAATGTCCCTTCTCCCCATACTGATTCTATAGATTCAGTACAATCCTAACCAAAATTTCAGCAGGTTGTTTAGGGGCGTCTGGGTGGCTCAGTCAGTTAAGTGTCCAACTCTTGATCTCAGCTCAGGTCATGATCTCACAGTTCGTGGGTGCTGACAGCAAGGAGCCTGCTTGGAATTCTCTCTCTCCCTCTCTCTACCCTTCCCCTGCTTGCCCTTGCTCTCTTTCTCTCTCTCAGAATAAACAAGGGGCGCCTGGGTGGCTCAGTTGGTTAGGCCTCCGGCTTCAGCTCAGGTCATGATCTCATGATTGTGGGTTCAAGGCCTGCGTCAGGCTCTGTGCTGACAGCTAGCTCAGAGCCTGGAGCCTGCTTCAGATTCTGTATCTCCCGCTCTCTCTGACCCTCCCCTGCTTGCGCTGTTTCTCTCTGTCTCTCAAAAATAAATAAAAAATTTTTTAAAAATTTTTTAAAAAATAAACATTTTTTTAAAAAGGGAACATACTGGAACACCTAGGTGGCTCAGACAGTTAAGTGTTCTGTACTGGCATGGGGCCTGCTTAAGATTCTCCCTCTCCCTCTGTCCCTCCTTCCTCTCGCTCTCAAAAACAAACAAACAAACAAACAAACAAACAAAATAAAACAAAAACAAGAGGCACCTGGATGGCTTGGGTAAGCCTCAGACTCTTAATTTAGGCTTAGGTCATGATCTCAGGGTTCATGAGTTTGAGCCATACATTGGGCTCTGCATTGACAGCATGGAGCCTGCTTGGGATTCTCTCTCTCCCTCTCTCTGCCCCTCTCCCTCCCCACCTCTTAAAAATAAATAAATAAACTTAAAACAAACAAACAAAAGGGAACATACTGTATCATTTCATTTATATAAAGTTCCAAAACAGACAAAACCATAAAGAGTGGTAGAAAGCAGATCAGTGATTGCCCAGAACACGGCCCAGGAGGAATGACTATGAATGGGCATGAGGGAAAATTCGGGGGCAGAAAAATGTTCTATTACTTCATTATTACTTTTTACTGCCCATAAATTATACCCCAATAAAATTAATTTTTCAAAAAGTTTTTAATATTTGTTTATTTTTGAGAGAGAGAGTGTGAGCTGAGAAGGGGGCAGAGAGAGAGAGAGAGAGAGTCTGAAGCAGGCTCCAGGCTCTGAGCTGTCAGCACAGAGCCTGATGCAGGGCTTGAACTCACAAGCCTTGAGATCATGACCTGAGCCAAAGTCTGACACTTAACCAACTGAGCCACCCTGGTGCCCCTAAAATAGATTTTTTCAAGAAAGACCACTTGGGTTGAATTTTTGTCTTTGCTACTTAGTAGCTGCCTACTCTTGGACACGTGGCTTCATTTTTCTGTGCCTCTGTTTCCCCAACAGAGAAGTGAACACAGTAATAACGACAATACTTCTGTCATAGGATTGTTTTGTTTGGTTTGGTTGGTTGGTTTTTTGTTTCATTTGTTAGATCAGCTCATGGGACTTTTGAAAGGATTAGACGAGCAAATGTATTAGGAACTGTGGTAGCCAACCTCTAAGAAGGCATCAGGTGCTTCCTGCCCCCACAGGGTCCCCTCCACAGGGAACAGGCTGACCTGTGGAACATGGGATACTGTCGAAATGACAGTCTGTGGGTTTGGAGACTAGGTCAGAAAACGCACTGAGCCTGCTGCTCTTGGATCATGCTTTCTAGGGGAAGCCAGCCAGCGAGTCATGAGGCCTTTCACGCAGCCCTGTGGAGAGGTCTGGATGGCAAGGAACGAAGAAGGGCTCCTGCCAACAGCCAGCGCCAGCCTCCTAGCCAGGGCCGTGAGCCAGCTGGGCCCTTCCAATGACTAGCTGACAGCTTGACCACGTCCTCAGGAGAGACTAAGGGTCAAAACCACCCCCACTGAGCTGTTCCCTGTTCTTGACCCATGGAAACTGTGTGAAGTAATAATTGTTTATAAGGTTTTTATTTTTTTATTAAAATTTTTTAAATGTTTTATTTTATTTTTGAGAGAGAGAGAGACAGCATGGGGAGGGTCAGAGAGAGGGGGAGATAAAAAATCCAAAGACACAGAATCTGACGCGGGGCTCGAACCCACGAACCATGAGATAGTGACCTGAGCTGAAGTCAGACACTTAACGACTGAGCCACCCAGCTGCCCCAGTTTGTAAGGTTTTGAAAGCCAATGAGTTTGGGGGGAATTTGTTCTGCACCGATGAACAATGGATACAAGCAGTAATCATGAGAGCTGACGTTTTCGAGCACTTACCCACGTGACCTAGTATGTCCACTAGTAGGTGAGTAACTGACTAGCCTCCATCTGTCCATCCAGAACCACTCTCCATCCTTTCCCAGCCTGCTCTGTGCCCATGGAGAGGAGCCCCAAGGAAGAGATGGAAGGGAGAGGGAAGAGCGAGGTCAGGATATTTCTGCCCCTGCTCCCTCCCTGCAGGCCTCCCTCCCGGTGGTTCACTCCATGCAACTCCCTCTGAGCCCTGGAACGGCTCCCTCGGCTGCCGGCTGCAGGGCCTAGGGAGGTAAGAGCTCTCACGGCAACTGGCCCGGGAATGAACCACCCCTTTGCAATTCCCTGACACCCCGCTGACACCTAAATAGTCCCTTTATTCAGCCTTCCTCGAATTATCCAATTTGAGCAGGCCATCTGTTTCCTTCTGGGACTGACTGGCCACCCTAATTAAAATCCCCCTACTTTGCAGAAGGAAGTAGAAAACCCAAAGAGGACCAAGGAGATAACTCAGAAACAAATGGAAAAGCAACAGAGGCCACCCAAGAGGGGCACTCTGCGGGCAATGGGCACTGATAGTTGCTGAATGAATGAATGAATGAATGAATGACTCGGTAGGCACCAGGAAGGACTCATTTGCCCCACTTCCTGGAAGGGTATGGGTACTGAAACAGGATGTCAGCAACTGAACTACTTCAGCCAGACAACTGATAACCAGCTCCCCAGCCCAGAGCTGGCTTCAGGAAGTCCTGCGTTGGAAGGATTAACACACAGCCTGGGACACCAAGGAAGCAGCCCCCCACCTCGGTGAGACTCCAGAGTTATTTTTGAAAAGCAAGCAAGGCCTGCGGGCGGCCCTGGCAGAGCGCAGAGCTGGAAGAGAGAGCCAGCAGCAGAGAGAACAGACACATACAGCAGAGCCCACGCCCCGTCCCTGTGACGTCAGCCCCACGCACTGTGACATAACGTGGTGGGAGGGGGGGGGGAGGTCTTGCATCCCCTTGGGAATTTTTTATTAATTGCAGCAAGATATGCATCCTATAAAATTTGCCCTCAGGAATTTCTGAGCCACTCTCCCCCAGGCTGAATGACACCGGGGAATGAATTCCAGCAGGAACAGGGAGTCAGATCACCAGCCAAAAATATTTGTGTCCAAATGGTGTGTGAGATTTTGCTCAAGTCTGGAAAAATCCTAAAGCTGAAGGGAGGGTCACTGCTCTGCGGCAAAGTCAGGGGCCAAGGATTAGGAAGAGGTTAGCATCCTTCACCCCTAAGAAAGAGTGGGAAGGCAGGAATGGCTGCAGGGCAGGGGAGGGGAGGAGCAGAGAGCAGGTGTTGGGGCTGGAGTCTGAGCTGAGAGCTGCAAGGGGGCAGAGAGAGAGCAGCGGAAACAGTAGCTAACGAACCCAGCAGCTGACAGGAGCAGTGCCTGCAACCAGGGGTGGGAGGTCAGAGGTAGCCAGAGGGAGCCATCAAGGCCCCAAAATAACTCCCGCTTCTGCCAGGAGGCTCTGGAACTAATCAGGGTAGGGATAATCCGAAAATCCATCTGAGAGAGGCTGCTGAGAGGGCTTGCACTCCTGAGCAGGGATTGGAGAGGAGGGAAATTAACAAAAGATGTGGTTTGCAGCGAAGAGCTGTCATCCTAGAAGACAGTGCCAACACGAAGGCAAGGTCCTTCTAGGGTTCCCCTCGGCTGAGTGCCTACTGTGTGCCCAGTGCTGGAGTATACAGCTAAAAACATGAGCTCTGCAGTCAGCCTGCCTGGGCTTGAATCCCTGCTGTTTCTTGCTGGCTGTATGATCTTGGGCAGGTCACTTTTTCCCTGCTCTAAGCCTCTTTCCTTCCCTGGAAAATAGGGATGAAACTCATCCTTGCCCCATAGGCTAGGTGAGAATAACAGGTCAATGCGTGAGAACTTTTTTCCCCTAAATGTTTGTTTATTTTTTTGAGAGAGAGAGAACATGCACAAGAGTGGGGGAGGGACAGAAAGTGGGAGACAGAGGATCTAAAGAGGGCTCTGAGCTGTCAGCACAGAGACCGATGCAGCGCTCAAACTCACAACCGTGAAATCGTGACCTGAGCCAAAGTTGGACCGTAACCAGCCTAGCAACCCAGGCACCCCTCAGGGCATGAGAACTTTTAATAGGAATCCTCCCTGCAACCTTGGAGAGGGAGGTGGTGGGCTCCCATCTCCTCATCTTACAAGGGGGTAAACTGAGGCTCACAGAACCCCAAGTTACATGGAAGTGTCAGGAGCCTGATTTAGTGTCAGGAGCCTGATTTAGGTCAGTCTAAATCAGAAACCTATGCATTCACTAGGCCTAGCTGCCCTGGCCCTGCCTGGGTGGCAGCTCAGAGGACAATAGTCTACACCCAGGGCCCAGCCCCTCACCCACCACCTCTCTTCCAGGTCCTGTGTGACCAGGCAGGTCCAGCGTGGACATTGGAAACAGCGTCTGGGTGAGACATGTAGGGTCCAGTAGGGAGAACATTGCCTTCAACTTACTGTATGACCTTAGCCGAGTCCTCTCCCCTCTCTGGACCTCTGATTCCCCAGTTGCAGGACAAAGGGGTGGTAGGAGGCCTGGCAAATCTATGTTCTGTCTCACTTTCCCCTCCCAGTGCCTGGTGCAAGAGGCACTGAGGAAGGGGCTAAGAGACCTGGGCAGCTACAAGACAGCCTTTCTTCATGTTCCCTTCGCTTCCTCTGGGGAGTGGGTCTGGGCAGAGGGAAGAGCCAATGCAAAAGTCAGGACATGAGGGTAAGCATGGCATGTTTGGGAGCTATAAGTAGGATAATCTAGAAGCCTGGTTTAGTCGTCCATTCGATTACTCAACCAGTGTTTATTACTGTGGGCCAGACATGGTTTTAGGCGCTGGGGCCACAGCAGTGATCAACACAGATGAAACCACATCTTTTGGGAGCTCACCTTCTAACTGGGCGAAATGGAAAAACCAAGTAAACACCACTAACCAGGATAGTTTCAGGAGGGGACAAGGGCTCCATGAATAATAGCAAATATTTATAAAGCATCTACTAGGCGCCAAGCATGGTTAGCAGATGTTAAATAATGTCATTTTTACTACGAGGTACGCGCTATTAGCATCATCCTGATTTTACAGCTGAGGAAACTGGCACATAAACTTGCCCGATGCCATACAGCCAGGAAGCAGCAGAACTAAGACTCAAACCCAGGCCATCTGGCTCCATGGTGCTGGCTGGTGGGGAGAGCATTAAGTAGGGCAATTCATCCAGAGAAAAGCACTCTAAAGAGGTAAAATTTGAGCCGAGACACATGATAAAACACCGGCCATGGGAAGTCCAGGAGACAGAAGGTTCCAGATGGCGCACTGAGTACAAAGAGCACTTTGCACTCAGTGCAAAGGCCCTCAGGCACCTAGGAGCTTAACAGGTTGGAAGGAGAGCAAGGAGGCTAGTTTCAGCCAGAGCAGAGGACAGAAGAGGTCAGAGGGGAGCAGGGCAGACACATGGAGGTAGGGAGGAGGCGTGGGAGTTGCCCCCAGGACCTGCTCAGCTGGGGTGCTGAGAAGCATGGGCTAAAGTGGTTCCGACAGGCGTGACACCCTCCTCTCCTTGCTTCAGGCCAATTTGGTCCAGGCAGAGCTGAGCTTTCCCCCAGGGTCTATTGCTGGGAAAGTGCCCAGCTGGGCTGCCTGCCTTTCATTTATCTGCTGCCACACCTCCCCTCAGCGGCCACCTCCGGCCACCTCCGTGACTGATGAGAACCAGGACTCCCCCCATTCCTCACTCCCGTTCCTATATCCACATCCTCCCTGGCCTCGGGCTTCCCACAGACACACAGAGGAGGGCCTCTGGTCCCCCAGCAGAGGCCAGACGGCCTTGTTCCTGCCCACAGGGATCGCCTAGACCTAAGTCTAGTCCAAGCCAAGGGAGAGGGTGGAGTGTTCCTCAGCCTGGCCTCGTCCTATGGGCCAGAATCAGAAACCCAAGTCCGCCTCATGTGCTCTTGGGCAAGTGGCTTCACCTCTGTAAGCTTCAGGGTCCACATCCAAAAAATGGGAATAATGCCCCCGAGGGTCACTTTTTTAATGTTTATTTATTTTTGAAAGAGAGATGCAGAGTGCGAGCGGAGGAGGGTCAGAGAGAGAGGGAGACACAATCTGAAGCCGGCTCCAGGCTCTGAGCTGTCAGCACAGAGCCCGACACAGGGCTTCAACTCGTGAACCATGAGATCATGACCTAAGCCAAAGTCAGACACTTAACCAACTAAGCCGCCCGGGTGCCCCACATGAGGATGGCTTTAATAAAAATAAAAATAAACAGTAAACAGTAGGTGTCAGCAAGATGTAGAGAAACAGGAACCCTCATACACTCGTGGGAATGTAAAATATTCAGCCACTGCGGGAAACAGATTGCCGGTTCCTCAAAAAGTTAAACATAGAGTGACCATGTGATCCAACAATTCCATTTCTAGGTATAGACCCAAAAGAATGAAAAACAGGGAGTTGGGGTGCCTGGTGGCTCAGTCAGTTAACCGTCTGACTCTTGATTTTGGCTCAGGTCATGACCTCACAGTTGTGAGTTCGAGCCCCACATCAGGCTCTCTGCTGTCACTTCAGAGCCTGCTTCAGATCCTCTGTCCCCCTCTCTCTCTGCCCCTTCCCTGCTTATGCTCTCTCTCTATAAAAAAAAAATAAACATCAAAAAAGAACCTTAAAATATTTTTTTAAAATAAAAAATTTTTTAAAGTCCAGAGACTCAGATAATCATTTACTGATGTTCATAGCAGCATTATTCAGAATATGGTAGGAACAACCCAATGTCTATCAATAGATGAATGAATAAACACATTATGGTCTATCCATACAATGGAATACTATTCAGCCATAAAAAGGAACGAAGCACCCATGCATGCCACTTGAATGAACCTTGAAAACGTTACGCTAAGTGAAAGAAGCCAGACACAAAAGGTCACATTTATAGGATCCCTTTTATATGAAATATCCAGAATAAGCAAATCCACAGGGACAGAAAGCAGGTTGCCAGAGACTAGGGGGAGAGGAGGTAATGGCATAATGGGTATGGAGTACCTTTATGACGTGATGAAAGAGTTGAAATCAAGGAGGAGCGCCTTGGTGGCTCAGCTGGTTAAGCGTCAGACTCTTGACTTAGGCTCATGGTTCATGAGTTTGAGGCCTGCATCCAGCTTTAGGCTAACAGCAGGGAGCCTGCTTCTGATCCTCCGGCTCCCTCCCTCTCTGTCCTGCCCCTTCCTTTCTCATCTCTCAAAACTAAGCAAAGTTTTTTTTTTTAATGTTTTATTTATTCTTGAGAGCGAGAAAGACAGTGTGAGCAGGGGAGGGTCAGAAAGAGAGACAGAGACACAGAATCTGAAGCAGGCGCCAGGCTCTGAGCTAGCTGTCAGCACAGAGCCCGACGCGGTGCTTGAACCCACAAACCATGAGATCATGACCTGAGCCGAAGCTGGATGCTTAACCAACTAAGCCACCCAGGCACCCATACACAAACTTTTTTTTAAAAAGTTGAAATTAAAATTAAAAAAAAAATTTTATTGTGTTTTTTAATTTATTTGAGAGAGTGCGAGCAGGGGAGGGTCAGAGAGAGGGAGATACAGAATCTGAAGCAGACTCTGGGCTCTGAGCTAGCTGTCAGCACAGAGCCTGACACAGGGCTCGAACTCACGAACTGTGAGATCATGACCTGAGCCAAAGCCGGATGCTTAACCGACTGAGCCACCCAGGCGCCCCTAAAAAGCTGAAATTAAGGCTAGATGTTGGTTGCAAAACATTGTGAATGCATTAAATGCCACGAAACTGTGCAGGAGGAGGAGGAGGGAAAGGAGTGCCGTTTCCCCTACCTTTGAACTGGGTTTCTTAGGACTGGCTTTCACCATTAGGATGCAGCAGAAGTAATGTTCTGAGACTTCTGAGCCCAGGCCTTAAAGACCATGGCAGCGTCTCCTTCTTGGAAGTCACCAGCTCCTCTCTGAGGCCTGAGCCCCATGGAGAGGCCACATGGAGGTAAACTGTGGCCCCTCGGCCAGCAGACCCCGCTGTACCCCCAGCGGCAGCCAACACCAGCCGCCAGCCACGTGGACGAGGCCACTGTGGAGCCCTCGGGGCATCCCGGTGCCCCCAGCTGACACCACATGACACAGAACTGCCCTGTGACCCCCCACAGAATCATTTAAAAAGTTGTTTCAAGCCACAGAGTTTTGGGGTGATTTATTACACAGCAACACATAACCGAGTCTACTTCTGCAAGCTTCGCAGAGCCACCCTTGCTCTGCGCCCCCACCCCCAGCACCCCTGGGCCAAGTCTCTCTTCTCCCTCCAGGCAGCCTCCTCCTGTCTCCCCACCCTCCTCCAAAGCCAGAGGGAAACTTCTAGCCCCCATCACATTCGCTCAGCCTTTCAGAGAGCAGCCAAGCCCCTTAGCGTGGGCAGCACGGCCCTGAATGACCTGACTGCATCCGTCTCTGCAGCTCTGGCACCCCTCACCCACACCTCCAGCCCCTACTACTCACACTTCCCACGACTCCGCACCACACAAGCTGTCGCTCTGTCTACAACTCTCTTCCCTGCCACCCTTCTCTCCTGGCTCTTTGTCTTTCGGCCTCTGCGCAGACATCACCACCTCCAAGAAGCCTTCCCTGACCTCCCAGACCGAGTTAGGTACCTCCTCATGGTCCCTTGTCCCCCTTTCTTTCCTCATCACAGTAACTGCCTCTGAATTGTTCTTGAGAGCTTAACCACCGGTTTCTCACCACACCGTGAGCAGTTCCAGGGAAGAAACAAAGTCGTCGTTGTGTTCCCAGAGACTAGCCCAGGTCTGGCACACAGTAGGTCTCCAGAGAAACCCATGGGGATTAGGGAGTGTGGGCTGGAGACCACCTCACATCTCATATGGGACTGTGTTGGGGCGAAGGTGATCAATGTCAAGACTGGGCGAGTAGAGGCCTTTCTCATGTGCCCTGCTCCTGACTGCGCCGACTGAACGACTCGCGAGACAATTACATGCAGTGGTTACTTGTGACGCAGGCTGGAAGCTCGGGTTTCAAATCCTGGCTCTGCTACCTCCTAGCTGTGTGACCCTGAAGAAGTGACTTCTCTCTGAGCGAACTCCTGTCATCTGTAAGACAGAGCATGATAACGGCTCCTCATAGGGAGAGATCAATGAGATGATAGAAGTTAAAATGCTTAGCACAGTAACTGGCACAAGGCAGGCTCCCTGCAAGGTGCATGGGTCTGTTCTCGCCACGCTGTGAAGCTAGAGGATCTAGGCCTAGCACTGTGCCTGGCACATGGCCATTTTTCAGCCAATGCCTGAGGAATGAGTGCGTAAGGCATCTGGAGAGAAAATACGACCATCATAACAGCACACGAGTGTTAGCTCATCCAATCCCCGCTCCCACTAGAGGCAGGTACATTATTCTGCACATTCCACAGGGGAGGAGACTGAGGCCCAAGAACATGCGGTGTTTGTGAGTAGTGGAGGTTGGATCTGAACCTAGCCGGTCTGAGTCCTTCCCCCCTTCCACGCCGCCCCAGACTACTTCTCAACCCCCAAGGCCTGCTTCTCCTGTCCGCTTGGGCCTCTACCCAGCTTTGTGATTTCAAACACATGAATCTCTCCCTGGGCCTCAGTTGCCCCACCTGCCAAGAGAGAACTGTAGGAGCCAGTATTGAAGGGCACTTCCTAGTGGTCTAAGAATCCAGGCCCTGGCCAGGGTCCGGCCGTGACAGTGACCTGCTGTCCAGCCAGCCCCGCTGGGGCAACATTTTCCATGGGTTGGACTGTCACAGGTGACCACTGTATACTGACAGCTGTATGATCTCCCCACACTGGGAGGAGCCTGGCCTCTGCTTATTCCTGCCCCCCCCCCCCAGGGCCCCTGAGGGAAGCTGAGGCGGCCACCCCCAGATGTCTATTCCCGTCCCTGGCCTAGCGCCGTGCTGGGGAAGCAACAGCTATTTTGAGGCCCTTCTCCCTCCAAGCATAAGTGGTGGGAAGGCGCTGGGAACATCCCGAACCAGGAGGCCGCCCGACGCAGCCTCACCCTGGATCTGGGCCACACCAGCCCTGCGGCTCTGCCCCTTTTTCCAGCTCCGGCGATGTGATCGCTTCTGATCACAGCCATCAGAGTGGGATAACCCAGGAGAACCGATCCCAAAGGACTTCTGCTAGAAGCTAGAGCACAGGGTGGCTGGGCCTTGCCCTTTGCAGAGAGGGCTGGAGCGGCCACAGCTGGACACACCAGCTGGGAGAAGGGCCTGCTCGGAGCTTGAAATTGAGGAAGACAGTGTTCAGGGCAACAATACACAAATACCTACCATTTCTAGAGTGCTTGTGATGAGACAGGCCCGGTTCTAAGTACTCGACATAGAGGGAAGTCACTTAATCCTCACAAAGAGGAAAACATCTCTGAGGTTCAGAGTGGCCCAAGTGAGTGGCCCAAGGTCACACAGGTGGTGAGCGACTAAACAGGACTTGAACACAGGTGAGCTGGCCCCAGAGTCCATCCTTTTAACCCCTTTTCTTCCCTCTGAACCTTGCAAGCCCAGGGGGGCTAAATATAAATTAGGGGAAAGAGCACTGGCTTGAGAGCCCCCCACCGCCACCCCGTGTCATTCCCAGTCACGTACCCTGGCCAGGCCATGCGGCGAGTTCAACGTCCACCTGCAAAATAAAGGCGATATCACCCACTCCCGGGGTTGAGGATTAGTAATAACACACCTTAAGGCCTGCGGCTCAGAAACTCCTCTAAATAATGAAGCTAACATATGCACAGGGTAACACAATCTGGTTCAGAAGGGGTCCCGGTAAAAAGGGAGCTCCCTTCCTACTCCACACATTTAATTCCTCTCGTCAGAGGCCACCACCATCAATTGCTTTTGTATCATGTTTTGGAAACTCTCCACACACAGAAAGACACAAGTTCTATCGGACAGTGATTTACAACATGGACCGTCTGGTACCGCCACTTACTACCTATGTGAAGTATGGGCAAGTGCGTGCTCTCCCTGGACCTCAGTTTCCTCACCTGGAAATGAGTTAATAAAATTAAGTTCCTAATTTAAAGGGCAGTTGTGGGGGTGGGTTAAATGAGCCACTCTATGTAAAGTGTTTAGAACATTCTCTGGCACATCCACTACATATACGCATACAGTGGATCCTTTCTGACAGACACCGAGATAGACTTTTGCTGTCCCAAACAACGGGGCAAGACGCATCCTCACTCACCTGTCATTTGGCCCAAGTGCAAGGATCTCTGTGGGAGAAATTCCCGGCGGGGAAATTGCTGCGTCAAACAGTGGTGCCCTTGTAATTTCAATTAATTTTTGGATAAGTGAATCCTCACAGCAGGCAGGGGAGAGGGGGAATGGTCCACAAGGCAATGAGGAGGAGGAAGGAGCGAGACGCAGTGTTCTGTCTCTGAGGTCCAGAGAGGGCCATGTCGGAAGGATACAGCAGTTCTCTGGCCAGGCAGATGGAGAGTTTAATTTTATCCAGATTGTTCCCATAAAGGTTTTACAGGGAATTGGTTGATTGGATTAGAGGAGCAGGAGCCCCCTAATGAGCAGCAGCTGCTTAACAAACTGTCCAAGCAGATAGATACAAGTTTCCTTTGCCACCATCCACCACGGCGGCGTCCAGGCTCTTGACAGGGACCCCCGGATGCCAGAGACCCTTCAGAATGACACCCCGATTGAATTCACCTTCTCTGAACACCCTTCTGGGTCGCAGACATCCCAGAAGAGGCAGGAAACAAGGGGTTAAGAGCACAGGTGTGGGGCTAAGACAAAAGGTCTTTAGTCTGCTGAAACTACTGCGTGAACTTGGGCAAGTCATTTGCTCCCTGACCTCAGAGAAGAATGTGACCTACCCTCTCGGGGTTGTCCTGAGGACTAAATGAAGTCAGATGCAGAGGGCTTATACAGTGCCAGGCACACGGTGAGAACCTAAGACAAGCCCAGAAGATCCATCCAGACGCAGAAGAAAAGCAGCTACTCTGGACCCCACCCCACAAGCCCCCGGGAAACCGCACAGTGGTAGCTTCCCATCCCCTAAGTAAAGAAAGCGTTTTTAGCAGTTGCCTCACCCACGCCCTAGGGAATGTTCCAGATGCTCCAGTCTGTGAAATGGGACTTGTGACTTATGTTTCCAAGTAAGTTTTAAAGTTCTTGCCAAAGCTAATATTCCATCTTGTGTCTGATCCAAAAGGGCAAAATGAGGGTGGGAACTTTCAAACGAGAAGGAAAAAAAGGCACGTGGAGGAAGTTTCCCAAACACCCGCCCCTTCCCCTCATTTGTCTGCTCCGGGACCTACACTTCAGAGAAGTCCAAGGAGAAACAACAGCAAGCACCCCCACTGCTCCAGGAAGAACCTGAATCAGGTAAGCGCACAATTTCGGGGTCCCGTCACGATCAGCCTACTCGGGCCTGAGCTTGGTGCCCGGGAGTTCGAGCCTCAGCGCCCTTCCTTACCTGTAAAGTGGGGAGAATGCTGGCTCTGCGGGAGATTCGAGGTAAGACGGCG
>NC_043713.1:73721319-73815938 GCF_006229205.1 Suricata suricatta
TTGCAAACAGCCGCCGGCCTCATTAGGAGACGTGTAATTAGCGGCTGGCGGAGCCGGAGCCAGCACGGGCTAATTACCGCGGGGAGCCGGCTGCGCCGCCCCCGCCGCCGGGCCCACGCCGGGCCCCCGCCGGTGTCTAGACCCTCTTGGGGCCAGCAGGGGAGCCGGACCTGCTCCGGAGGAGGGGAGGCCCACGACGGCCCCGGTGTGCCGGCTCCAGGGGTTACGCCCGGGCGGAGGAGTCGATCATTCACTCAAAACTGCGTGTACTGTGTGCACACCCCGTGCCAGGCGTTTTGCCCACGTTTATCTCCTTTATCCCATATCCACCCTAGAGCGAGGAACCGCCCTCATCCTGTGGCACAGATGAGGAAA
Organism: Suricata suricatta; assembly: GCF_006229205.1. Taxonomy (NCBI): domain Eukaryota; kingdom Metazoa; phylum Chordata; class Mammalia; order Carnivora; family Herpestidae; genus Suricata; species Suricata suricatta. The sequence continues at coordinate 73,721,695 of NC_043713.1, forward strand.
CGGAGGTCTAGGGACGTGAATTAACCTCCCCAGCAGCACGTGGCTGGAAAATGGCGAGGGGACCGGCAATACCGTGCACCGGACAGCAGCCGGGTGGACTAGGACTAGGCCTCGAGTCGGATGGCCTTGGGATCGAGTTCTAATCCAGCTGCTTACTGAATGTGACTTTGGTCTGTGCCCCAAGTGCATCAATAAAATGGGCGTAGTGTTGGGATTAAGTAAATTGAAAGCTAGGAAGTGTTGGGGGAATTATTTTAGGGACACGAGGCGGAGTAGGGGGGCGGTGCGCTGAGGCTTTTTCTATTGGGCGCGCAACGGGCCTCTGACGCCCCCTGCCGGCCAAAGGGGGGACACTGGCGAGACCGTTTTGGAATAAACAGGTTGTTCTTGGAAGAGGAAAGGGAGCTATAGACACTTGTCCCCCAGCACACTGTTCCCCACTGCCCTTCCGCTTCCCCTCAACCCCTTCCTTCCTCAGCATGCCTCTTTTACGGTGAGTTGAGAGGTGGGGAAAACTGAGGATTCATTCCAGATTTTGCCCTGTGTATTATCATGTAGTGTATTTTCTTCCTTCTCTTCCCCCTGTGCCAGCAATTCTCAAAGTGAGGTCCAGGGACCACTGGGTTTTCTGAGACCCTTTCAGGAATCCCTAAGGACTGTGAAGCCTATGAAGGGCTTCACAGAGCCAGCCAGTTCCACAAGTCTACACACAGGAATGAGTATAATAAAGACCAAGTTACAAAGCTGTGTACCCCAGTACTGGGTCTAACAAAAATAATCTGGAACCAATTTGAACGTCTGTAATGGGAAGAGCGACCATTTTAGCAGTGTTACATCTAAACAATGCAATACTGTGCAGCTGAAACTTAAAGACATTAGACTGAGCAAAAGAAACCACACACATGTACCGTTGGATATTTATATAAAGTTCAGACCAGGCAAAGCTAATCTTATAACAGAAATCAGAACAGAGGCTACTGCTGGGACGGTTTTAGAAAGCAAGGAAACTTCTGAGGTATGCAAATGCTCCCTTTTAATTGGGGTGGTAGTTAGAAAAGTCAGTCTATACATAATGCAAAAATTCATTGAGCTTTATGTAATAGGTACTTTATACACCATATACCTCAATAATACAGTTGTAAAAAAAAGCCATAAGAAGTGTTAAACAGTTTGATCCTTTTTTTTTTTGCATAGATTTTTAAATGTTTATATATTTTGAGAGAGAGAGGGAGAGAGCACAAGCAGGGAAGGGGTGGGGAGAGAGAGGATCCCAAGCAGGTTTTATGCCATCAGTGCAGAGCCCAACCCCAGGGGCTCAGTCTCACAAACATGAGATCATGACTTGAGTCCAAATCAAGAGTCAGACACTTAACTGACAGAACCACCCAGGCTGCCCCATGATCCTATTCTTTGTTTTAAAAAAAAATTAATAAAACAAACATAATTTACCACAGGACAACAGTTCTAAGTTTATTGTGTCAGGACCCCTTTACATTCTTAAATTAACTGAGGATCCCAAAGAGTTTTTGCTTTTGTAGGATATATTGATACTTACCATGGATATTAAAACTGAGAAATGTGAAGATTTCAAGTACATATTAACAAAATAAAACAGAAATGTTTAAAACAATACAAAATCCCATTAGCCATCAGAATGATATCAGCACATGTCACATAGTCTCTGGAAAACTTTACTGTCCACTCTGAGACAGTGAAAGAGGTAAATAACATCTTAGTACCATTATGAGAGTAATTTGTCCTTAGGGACTCCTGAAAGGGTCTCAGAAAACCCAGTGGTCCCTGGACGTCACTTTGAGAATTGCTGGCACAGGGGGAAAGAGAAGGAAGAAAATACACTACATGATAAATTATTCTCTCTCGGTACTGGGATTATAATTTATCTTTATTTTCTTCTTCGTACTTTTCTAAGAAAAGTAAAATTTGGGGCGCTTGGTGGCTCAATCCCTTAAGCCTTCCACTTTGGCTCAGGTCATGATCTTGCAGTTCCAGGGCTTTCGATTCTCTCTCTCTACCCGCCTCTGCCTCTCCCTCTCCCTCTTTGCCCCACCCCAGTTGCGCTCTCTAAAAAATAAACATTAAAAAAAAAGTAAAATTTAACAACCAAGGGTTGTTTTTGCAAACAAAAATCAAGACAAAACACCTGTCTCCATAACATTGTTGAAAGACCCAAACGGTAATAACATATTTGGCTGTACGAAAAAATTACACTGAGCTCTAACCGGAAACTAAGGGTCCGATTTCCCGTGTCAATCCCAGGCGTGTAAGGGCAGGGTCTTCCCCTCTTGTTACACCGTCTTGTTTAAGGAGTCAATATAAGTGCATACACAACTGTATTGCAAGGTACTAGAAAGTAAACATAGGGAGGGTCCCAAATGCAGCAGCTCCATCCTACACAGATTTGCAAACTCTAGCTCGGGGCAGAACTACCCATCGCAACCACACACTACCGGACCGCGGACCTCAAACCCGAAACACCTCACTCAACAAGCCAGTCAGCATTGCGCATGCGCCATACAAGTGTTTGCGGGAGGTGGGGCTTAAAGGAGATTGACACTGGGCTCGGACTCCCAACACTCTAGCCCCGCCCTCTTACTCTGCTTCCCTCTCTGAGTGGCTGCAAGACAACGGAGACTATTTTCCCATTGGCCACCAGCGAAACCAACATCCGGTTTGGGCGTAGGGCGGCGGAGCGGAGACCGCCATGGTGCGATTCAAGCACAGGTAAGCGGCGGTTTCCCGGTAAACACTGCTCTATTAGGTCCTCGCGGCCCTGGCTCCGCGTTCACTTCCCTCCTGCCCTCCGCAGGTACCTGCTCTGCGAATTGGTGTCTGATGATCCCCGCTGCCGCCTGAATCTGGAGGACCGAGTGCTGAGCGGCCTCGTTCGAGACACGATCGCTCGCGTGCACGGGACTTTCGGCGCAGCCTCCTGCTCCATCGGCTTCGCAGGTGCGAGGGTGCTGGGGAACTGGGAGGAAAGCGGGATGGGAAGGGAGCGGGGCCGGAAAAGAGAGAAGGAAGGGGTAGGAGTGACCGCCGGAGCTTCCAAGCCGGATACACAATCCTCACTGTAGGTTATCGACCTCTTGAGCCTGAGCCCGAAGCCTGAATGAGTCCAAGTTAGGCAGAAAGCTAAAAGTAGGGGCGCCTGGGTGGCTCTGTTAAGTGTTAACGTGTCCGACTTCAGCGCAGGTCATGATCCCGCATTTTCCTGAATTCCAGCTCCAGGTAGGGCTCTGTGCCGACAGCTTGGAGCCTGCCCAAGATTTTATGCCTACCTCTCTCTGCCCATCCCCCCCCCCCCAAAAAACACATCAAAAATTTTAAGGAAAAAACCCTCCAAAATTAGAAGGCAGTGGGACTTGGGGCAAGAATCTCCTTTATGCGTTTGGGGGTTGCGATTGAATTAGCAGGATAATGAATTAAATGGGGAAAGATGTGTAGTTTCGAGTTAGTTACTTGAGGCCCCATGGGAAGGGATGGTCATTATTATCTTTTTTTTTAATTTTTTTAATGTTTTATTTATTTTTGGTACAGAGAGAGACAGAGCATGATGGGGGAGGGGCAGAGAGAGAAGGAGACACAGGACCGGAAGCAGGCTCCAGGCTCTGAGCTGTCAGCACAAAGCCTGATGCAGGGCTCCAACCCATGAATGTGAGATCTGACCTGAGCCAAAGTCGGAGGCTCAACCGACTGAGCCATTCAGGCACCCCCATAATTATCTTTAAAAAACCCTTAATAGTACAGGTAGAGTACAGAACCCACAACTGTGTGTATGTAAATGAGGATGAGGATTCTTCCCACAGGATGACTTTTTTAATTCGTACCCTCCTGTGCTCAAAATTGAATACTGGACAATCAGATGCACGTAGGCACAACTCACCTACATCAGGTCACTTACAGTTGGCTGCTTCAAGAACCTACGGAGCTCAGTTGCAATAGAACCACCTTTCAACCAAGGGTTTCCTCTTAGGAAGATGGATCTCTGCCAGCCCTGACCTCACTTATCAGTGATTTAGAAGAACATTTACAATTCCAAATTCATTCACCTGTTCTGAGTGGTGTACAAAGCATTGGATGTGGCTTATCCCCTTTTCATAAATGAAGGTCTGTTCTAAAGCTTTTTCCCTGTAGGAATTTGGTTTTACTCACTGATCATATGTCCCAAGTGCCACTGCCTGGCACCTAGTACTGACTCTCAATTACTCTTAAGATTTTTCAGTGAATCCCAAGTTTCCCAAAATGATTTTCTTCCCCCTGTAGTGAGATACCTCAATGCCTATACTGGAATAGTGCTACTTCGATGCCGGAAGGAATTCTACCAACTTGTGTGCTCGGCTCTTCCTTTCATCACATACTTGGAGAACAAAGGACACCGTTACCCGTGTTTTCTCAACACTTTACATGTGGGAGGTAGGGGTGCATATGGTATGGGTGCTGATAATAGTAACGGGTTCAGGGTTCAGTCTTGACAGCGGGTGGGTCTTCCTGCTATCCTGCCAAGAACAAGATGCTTTCACCTAGCTTGGAAAGTCTTGAAGCAGGCACCTTTCACAAGCTGTTGACCACAAAGCTCTTTCACATGCCAGGTACAATTCGAACCTGTCAGAAGTTCCTGATTCATTACAACAGGAGACAGCTATTGATGTTATTGCAGAACTGCACTGATGAAGGTAAGTGACGTCAGCCCAGTGCTCCCTGAGCAGTAACTAACCTGAGGTCACTCCCAAAGACCCTTTTCATCTCTGCTCTCTGCCTTTGCAGGAGAACGAGAAGCTATCCAGAAATCTGTCACAAGAAGCTGTTTACTAGAGGAGAGGTCAGATGAGGAACAGCTTTCAGATAGTGGTGGTGAGGAGCCTTCTGAAGCAATGGAGTGAACTTCTGGAGGCTATGCTGTGCCCAAGCTTCAGGGCCCACTTGGAACAGGACATTCTGCAAGGCAGCAGCATCTGCTACGGTTTCCCAAACTGGATGACTGCTGACCAGAGGCCAAGTTTCAGCTTAAAATGGAAGACCTGTTCACTTAAACTGAAGTCACTTTTACCTAGTAGTGTCTGGTTAAGTGGTTCTGCAGTTGGTGAAGCCCCTGTGGTTATAGACATCTCTGTATCTCATTGCCTGCCCGAGGAGTAGATCTATTAAATGTCCTTGACCTCTGTAGCATTTAGCATACTTAAGTTCATACTTAAGTTTGGCCAAGTCTCCTTCCCCACCCACCCCCCACCCCCTAGGCTCATTGGGAAGGCTGGCTTCCCTATAGGATAGTAGATACATAGCCTCCCACTTGAGGCCTTGTGCCCCAATAGCTAGGATGAACCCTAAGTAACCCAGGTCATTTAGATTTAGAGTATTGACACAGTGAGTGAACTGGTACAGATGTATAGCTGGTCTCAGTCCTGACCCACTGGGCCTTAAAGTGAACTGGTACAGATGTATAGCTGGTCTCAGTCCTGACCCACCGGGCCTTAAAACACCAGATTCCTTACCAATTATAATCCGGTAACAAGACAACACAGTTTTTCCACTTTTCTTGAGGGGTAACAAAACCTGGCCTTGCCTGACATCACTACAAAGCCAAGCAGCAGCTGCCAACGTCCAGTAGTTTCCTGCAGTTCACCCTTCCCTGCTGTCTAACACCTGCCAGGCACCTGAAGACCAGTGACCCTGCCACACTCACGGAAGCAGGAAGGTTTTGATCTACTACCTACTAATGACATTTCTAGGATTTGTTTTCTTGAATACAACATGTTATTCAGAGTCCCTTAATACATTTAACAGAAGGATCTGTAATTTTTGCTTTAACATGTCCCCTCACTTTCAAGGCTGAAACATCCTCGTCCACCCAGGGGAGTGCCTATTCCAGGATTTCTGAACCTCTTCCTTTTAAGAATAGTGGTGGGTTACAGCTAAGCCCAACTCGAGAACCCTTTAGGCCTGACACTAGGAGAGACACTGCTCCATGAGAAGAGTGCTCAAGCTCCTGGTAGTTGTCACTTTAATCTACTCAAGGGTCGCACCTGGGTGGCTCAGTTGGTTAAACATCCATCTGACTCGATTCCTTCAGCTCAGGTCATGTTTGGTTTCATGGGTTCAGGCCCCCACTGTCAGGGACTGCTGATCGTGCATGGCCTGCCTGGGATTCTCTCTTGCACGCGGTCTCCCTCTCAGCCTCTCCCCCACACTCTCAAAATAAACTTAAAAAAAAAAAAAGTTTTTAAGAGGTTTGTCTACCTAACCTGTAATGAACTTAAAAAAAAAAAAAAAAGCTCCCATTGCTTGTGCAGGTGATTTATTGCAACTATTTGCCTTCACATTCTATTATACCTAGAGGTCACGTCATTAAGCAGCAAAATAATTCACATCACTCAAATTCAGTTGCAACCAAGGCACAGCCTGCTTCAGACGACAAGGAGGCAGTGGACGCCCCACCGCTTTCAAACCTGCCCTCTGCTGCTCCTGTAACTCAGGCCACTGTGGCTGTAAACAGGCTTTGACCTAACAGTTGGCAGGTTCCAGGACTGCTTTAGTGACCATTACAGCTTTCCTTGCCCAACAGAAGCCACGTTCAAGAAGTGTAAAACCATCACATATGTAAGAAACCCAAGTCTGGCACCACAGCTGATTATTTCTCAGAAGAAAACTGCAATTCAGGCTGGGTGTCCTAAATCCATTTTATTCCCATCCTTCTGGGTTTGTTTTTTTTTTTGGTTTGTTGGTTTGTTTTTTAACAAGAGGAGAACTAAACAGGAAAGAGTCAACTGGTTTTAAAAGGCTCACTGGTAGGTGTGCAGAAGCCATGATGCCCTGACATGTCAGCAGAACAGGCTAAAACACTCTGATGTGGGCTATTCCAAGGGATGTTGAAGGAACTCAAAGGTATTTGGGTTGAAACTAATTACATGGGTCAAAAAGACTAACCTGGTAAACTAAAAATCTTGGCAGGAAGAGAGATCTCTTGTGAGTGTCAATACTTTATTTTGGTGTAAAGATGGGAAGCTGGAAAATACACTGTATTAAAATTTTCTTGGTTCCCCCTCACGCTGTGGAAACCCCCTCCCCCCAGAGCTAATCGGTTCAAACTCAAATACTTAAAAATTACAGCAGCAAAACAAAAGCACAGAAAAAAAACCAGATGGAGACGGGAGCCGGGGCCAGTAGTGTCACTTGGTGTGGACGACTGAGGTGCTGAACAGGAGCTTTTGTTTCTGCTTTTTTCTTTTCTTTCCTCCTTTCTCTTCTAAATGGAAACAGAAAGAACTTAGCTTAGAATGCCACCCTCTTGCCCCAGCCAGTTTCATTCCTAAGAGTCCTAGAGTGGCAGCTAAGGTTCTAGAATGAAGACCCCCAGATCCAGACACCAGTCCCTGCACACTCCAGGTATCTGGGCAAGTCACTTTACGCCCCTAGACCCGTTTCCTCATCTGTAACATAGTTCTACCCATTTAATATGGTTGTTGGGAGACTAAAACGAGCACAATGCCAGGTAGGCAGAGAAGGCACAGCATGAATGCTAGTCCTCTCCTTGTGTAACTGAAACCTACAGAATGGTGTGGGCTTCAAGCCTGACTTGTCCATCTATTAGCTACCCTCTACCAAACTCCGGAATTCTAAAACCTACTCTCTGCTACTCTCTGTCTTAGAAGGGAAAAATATAGAGTTCCTCAAGTTTCACATCTGGGCCTCAATAATTAATCTGGGGCGGCAAAAACGTCCTGACATACTAAATGGACTATTAGCTGACATCAGCATGTGAGCCTTCAGACTAAAGTGCCTAACTAGTGATGCCCACTACTGGACCCAGGTGGAAATGACAACTATGTACGGAGTACCCCCATTTCTTTGCCTTTACCAGAGAGGGGATCTGAAGTCGCTGGTGTGTCCAGTTTCATGAAGGCTGCTTCAATAGCTTGGCTGAAGGAATTTTGGAAACTGGGCACAGGAACACGGTCTGAGTTATCACTCTCCCCATCGCTGTCCACAGGAGCAGGAGGAACTAAGCTGTTTTCATCTGTAAAATACCAGTGTTAATTTACTTTCTGAAAGGGGCCAAACTCCCCCTCCACCAGAGGGCCATTCTCACCTTTCTTTGGAGCAGTTTTGGGCCACACATCTGCTTTTGCTTTTCCAACTCTCAGCATCTGCCAAAGTGGGAAAGAAGGAGAGAAGAATTTAAGTAACCAGTCCAATTTCCTTCCCAGACTTGGGTCTTGACACTACCTGGCTAGAGGAACAAAGAACTAGCACCTGTGGAGAAAAGGATTTTCCAAGTACTTCTCTCCTTCACACACAGTTTCAGTCATGCCCTCTATATCATGACCAATAGAAAACAGCAGTGCAGCTCCCGAGGTGGGAAACCAAAGCCTGTTTTGTTCCTTAAGAAACAGTATAGAACAGTGCATGGACTGCACAAGAGGTTCTTCCTCAGACTCTCGAGTTGGGAATTCTGACTTTGTGTCATTGCCTTCTGGTAAGTTTTTCCTGCTCTTTGTGGGACTCCTAAACAGAGACCTCTTGGAATAAGCAGTGTGCAGCACCCTCCAATTTTAAAACAAACCACCTGGTTCTCCAACTCCAGTTACTTAAGGCCAAGAAACTCAATTTAACTTTATCCTGAAACTGCTCCAAAAGCTGTGGTTACCCTTCAGTCTTTGCTTTTCTAATAGCTCCTTAATTATTAACTTTTGGCTCTAACCATTGACCAGGTTCCTCCATGTACAATAAAATCAGAACCACCCCTCCTGCCCCTGCATGAGGAATTCTTCCATCTTATGTGGCCAAGGTCAGCTTCTTAATTACTGAGGGGCACTTGGAGTTCCATATGCCACACATGCCCTGCAACTCAAAGCAGGCTGAATTTTATTCCTGGAACACTACCAAAAGACAAGCCCCACGAAATTCAAATAATAATGTGTGATCCTAAAGTATGTGTCCCAAAGTGAGGCACAATATTATTCAAATGGCGTTGGCAGACGCTGATTTCACTGAATAACCTTTCTTCATCATGTACCACTTTGATGATCTTTTCCCTTTGTCCTTGGGAATTTGGGGTCCAAAGAGTATGGAATCTGAATCATCTTACTCTTAAAAGGTCGTTAAAATATATATCACCTATGTGTTATTCTTGACAGAAATGTTTAAATGTTTAACCTGAATCCACTCATGAAATAAGAAACAAATCAGGGCGCCTGGGTGGCTCAGTCAGTTAAGCATCCGACTTTGGTTCAGGTCATGATCTCGTAGTTTGTGGTTCGAGTCCCACTTCAGGCTCTGTGCTGATGGCTCAGAGACTGGAGCCTGTTTCAGACTCTGTCTTCCTTGCTCTCTGCCCCTCCCCTGCTTGTGCTGTCTCTCAAAAAAAAAAAAAAAAAAAAAGGAAAGGAAAGAAACAAATCCAAACTGTAAGACACCACCTACAACTGGCCTGGATGCTTCAAAAATATCCATGCCACAGGAAAACAAAGGCTAGAGAAACTTATGCATCACAGGAGACTAAAGAGACATGACAAATACATGCAATGAGCAATCTGTTTTGGACGGGACTGAAAACCATACAGGACCATTGAGACAAATGGAGAAATAAGGAATAGGTACTATATTAGGTACTCAATTAGCTGAAGTTCTTTCACGTGATCATGACAACTGTAGTTAATATAGAAGAATATCATTTGGGGAACACTTATAAATAGTTGGTGGTAAACTCATTCAGGAGGTCTGTAACATTTTCAACACAGTATAACAATAAAAAAAGCAAGCAGATATAGTAAAATGCTAACAGGTGAACCTAGGTGAAAGGTATGAGCTTTCATTACGCTATTCCTTCAACACTTTCAAGTCTGAAGTTGTTCAACATACAAAGCTGAAAAAAGCAATAGCAATAAAACCTAGTTACAAAAAACAACTTAAGGGGCGCCTGGGTGGCTCAGGCAGCTAAGCGTCTGACTCCTGATTTCGGCTCAGGTCATAATCTCACAATCTGTGAAACCAAGCCCCGTGCTCTACACTGACAGCAAGGAGCCTGACTGGGATTTTCTCTCCCCTCTCTCCGCCTCTCCTTCTGCTCAATCACTCTCTCTATATAAATAAACACTAAAAAAAACCCAAAAAAACAAAACTTAAGCATTTGACATAATTCCTGGGAGCCACTTGCTTATAACCTCTGAAGCCCATTAGTTAATATTCAAGATTGCTCTCAATTATTTCTTCCTCCGGGACTTCAGGACTCTACTTACCAAAGTCCAATTCCTGCTTATATCTCAGCACACACTATGAAACATTGTGAGAAACCTCCATTATCACCTGCTCTAAAGAACTGTAAGCTAATAATACCAAACTAGCCCCAAAAGGGGCTAACTTCTAAAGGGGGGTGCTCAGCAAGCTGTCCATCCTTCTTCCTCGGTCATCTCAATGCAGGAAAGCTGTTTGTTTTAGAGATTAATAAAATGACCGGACATCTTTGCCTAGTATCGAAGAGAACAAGATGGGTCACCAGCAGCTTTACGGGAGCCAGCTGAGGAGTTCTGGCCAGGGTTTGCTGTGTCTGCTCAAACGGGCACGGTCTGATTCACAAATACAGCCTCACTATGTGCTGCCGGTGTTCTCGTAAGTATGCAAAGGATACAGGCTTCAGTAAGCTGGATTACGTGAACTTCCTTGGATGAGTCATTCAAAAGACCTACCTTAATGCTCACTTATTGTATATAAAATAAAAACAAAGACAGAAAAACAAAACACAAAAAGATCTAACATCAAGTGTCACTACCCTGGTGTTCCTCTAACCCAGCTGTCCAAGGAAGACAGTTTGGCTAGTTATAGGACAACCAAGACAAGCTTTCCCTTCCCAAAGTGAAGAGAAATCACTTATTATATGTAACAGATACACACCGCCTGAATCAGAAGTCCTAGGACCAAGGACCAGCGGAAGTTGACTGAAGTCTCCCCAGCCCCTAAAACAATGCTCGGTATCCAAGTATTTGACGATTTGTTAAAAAAAACTAAAGCTCTGATTCTCCCTCAGCTACTCTTGGCCTCTTTCCTTGATAAGTCCACAATAACATCTGAGACTAAATCTGTAAGATTTCCTCTTAAAAAAGCTTTCCATGATTATTACCATCAACACAACATTAGCCAGTCTCCCCTTCTCTAGCAGAAAGATTTCCAGAAAGAACAAGCAGCAGAGCTCACATTAAATACCTGTGAACTGCTTCACAAGCAAAGGTTTACCTGGGCAAAGGAAGGGAAGGGAGAGTCTTCTTCCAGACTCCCAACGCAGAATGAAGGACTGCCCTGACTGGCAGTTGGTGACAGAGGGGTCAGCAGAAAGTCTGAAAGGAAACCAGAGACCTGATTATGTAAGTCAAGTTCCAAGAGAAAAGAGATGAACCCTGAATCAGATCTGGATAATTACCAGCCCCACCACAAAAAGCAAACTTTGATTCAATTTCAATTCTGCCATGTTCTTAAAAAGCTACAAACGTGGCCTATTATTCACACTAGTGATCGAGGGAATGAAAAATTTAGTGAACACAGTAATACTAGAAAGCATGGCAGAATCCATTCCCACACCAAGAAAAACCCTTTCCACATCAGCTGACTCTCAAGGCCTAGATACTGGACTGTCATGGACTGGTTTTATGTGAATGAAAAAGTTTTAAGGAAAAGGTGGAATTTAATCAGGCCAGCCTTATGTTCCAGCCAGATATGTATGACCTGTACTATTCAGTTAGTACCCAAAACACACATCCAAATGAACAAACTGAACATGAAGATGCAAGCTTCTCCCTGATACTCCCTAGGTAACAGTCTTCTCCATCCTTTCTGACCTAGAGGTAGGTATTTCCCACATCTACCCGCTGCCCTGATCACTGCTGGAAGGGAGAGGCCTACTCACTCTCCCAGTAGCAGACCCTTCCACTGTCAGCCAGGGCTATTTAGTACTTTCACTCCTAGGACTATCCAACTGCTCTTGTTTCAATACTTTAAAGCCCACTCCTTCAAAAAAGCTAGTATGTGAAAGCACGTACACAACCAATTTTTATATCACAGATACTGCTGTGCCATATTCCTCTCTGTATCAGCTCTCTTCTTAGACTAAAGAGCATAATGGTCATGCATACAGCCCTCGAGTGCAGGTTGCAGTCACAGTCCCTGTCACTAAGCCCCTGTCTTGGCCTGAGGCTCCTCATCTGCACAGTGACAGGCATACAATCGTAAAGAATCACCAAGAGTTTTAAATATTCTGCTCTTGGACTTTTCTTTAAAATGGCTGGCTGAGGCTGAGTTGGTTAAGCATCTGACTTTGGCTCAGATCACGATTTCACAGTTCCTGAGTTCAGGCCCCATGTTGGGCTCGGCGCAGACAGCTCCACGCCCGGAGCCTGCTTCAGATTCTGTCTCCTTCTCTCTCTCAAAAATAAGCAAACACTTTTTAAAAATAAAATGAAATTGGGGCACCTGGGTGGCTCAGTCGGTTGAGCATCCGGCTTTGGTTCAGGTCATGATCTCATGGTTCATGGGTTCGAGCCCCGCATCAGGCTCTGTGCCGACAGCTAGCTCAGAGCCTGGAGCCTGCTTCAGATTCTATATCTCCCTCTCTCTCTGACCCTCCCCTTCTCACACTGTCTCTCTCTGTCTCTCAAAAATAAATAAAAAAAACAAAAACAGAAACAAATTTTTTTTTTTTAAATGAAATGGCTGGCAGAGAAATTTTAATTATCAAAAACTATCTGCCAAGTGAAGATCACAAAAGACAGATCTCTAAAATTATAGTAACTTTTGGGGCACCTGGGTGGCTCAACCGGTTAAGCGTCCGGCTTCAGCTTAGCTCATGATGTCATGGTTCGTGGGTTCGAGCCCCGCAGCAGGCTCTGTGCTGACTGCTACCTCAGAGCCTGGAGCCTGCTTCAGATTCTGTATCTCCCTCTCTCTCTGGCCTTCCCCTGATCGCACTGTCTCTGTCTCTCAAAAATAAATAAAAAGCATTAAAAAAATTTTTTTGAAATTATAGTAACTCTTAAAATGTTTGATTTCATAACACATTAATATATTCTCTCTATATAAGAAAAAAAAAGGATTTTTAAAAAGCTAAAGACCTCTTTGAACAACCTCTCAATCCCAATCTCACTCTCTAGGGTAAAACAGCATTACCATTTGAAACATCATCATTTCAATATCTTTTTTTCCTTTCCTTTTCTTTTTTTTAAGTAGACTCCACACCCAACATGGGGCTTGAACTGATGACCCTAGTATTAAGAGTCGGATGTTCTACCAACTAAGCCAGCCATATTTCCATCAATGTTTTTCTATATATTTAAATATATAAACTCTTAATGAAATACTGTTTTTGTATTTTTTTTTTAATCCACAATATGGGGCACCTGGCTGGCTCAATTTGTAGAGCATGTGGCTCAATTTGCAGAACATGTGACTCAGGATCTTGAGTTCAAGTCCCATGTTGGGTGTAGAGCCTACTTTAAAAAAGTAAATAAAACCCACAAACGGTCTTGTTCTATAATCTCCTTTTATCTTAAAGGTCTACCCACTGGTTCACAAAAACAGCTATTACCCTCTTCAATATGTGTTAAGTATTTCATAGTATAAATGTTATATAATTCAGCCATTATTTTACCACTACATTTTGTAGGGCTTTTTTCCCCACTATAAACAATGCGACAATAAGGAGACACATACAAAAGTGCTTAATCTTACAAGGAGATTATATTAAAGGTACAAACTAGATATAAAACAGCTGAGGGTGGAGGGGTGCTTGGGTGGCTCAGTTGGTTAAGCATCCGACTTAGCTCAGGTCATGGTTTCACAGTTTGTGAGTTCAAGCCCCACATCAGGGTCTGGGCTGTCAGCACGCAGCCTGCTTAAGATCCTCTATCCCCCTCTACTTCTCCCCTGCTTGCGTGCTCTCTCCCTCTCAAAAACGAACAAACAAATAAAACAACACATTTTTTAAAATCTTTAGAAATAAAACAGCTGGGTCACGGGGAAGAATCTAAGTTTAACTTTCCTGCCATATGAACTGCCTTGAGGTTCTGAGGTTTTTAAAAGACAGCAGGGTATAAAGTAGGACAGCCAATGAGAACAGAAAATCAAATGACAAAAGTCTGATGTACCAAAGTAAAGTTAGTCACTAAAGATACCACCATACTAAGTGGGTTAGAGTTGTAAACTCAGATACTAGGGCCTTCCTTAAGGTCTGTGGCTGGTGGGCAACTGCATTCTTCAAATCCCAACTCATTTACCTGCTTGGGAACCTGGACTTCTGCTAAGAGGAGAAAGGGAGAGGGCACCATGGCCCTCGGTGCTGGTGGGACCCAAAGCAGAATCAGAAGTGCAGGTATAGGAATTGAAGGCAGGAAACTGCTGTAGATTCTCTAGGGGAATGTGGACTTCTGGATCTGCAAAGAAAAGAGAATAGTAGGCCATTTAGAATAGTCCTCAAATCTTATCCAACAGTCGAGGATAGTCAATATGAATCCCCCAAGGCTCTAAGGGATGTAAACAGACACTTTAAAGCCCAAATTTGTAATAATTGTAACTTCGTGGGGCTTGAACTCACAAACCATGAGATCATGACCCAAGCTAAAGTCTGATGCTTAACCAAATGAGTCACCCAGGAGCCCCTATATTTTGTTTTAAAATAAAACCCTTTTGGGAGGCACTTGGCTGGCTCTGTTGGCAGAGCATGCAACTCTTAATCTCAGGGTTGTTAAATTCAAGCCCCACGCTAGGTGTAGAGATTACTTAAAAATAAAATCTTAGGGGCACTTGGGTGGCTCAGTTAAGCGTCTGACTTCAGCTCAGATCATGATCTCATGGTTCGTGGGTTGCAGACCCATGTCAAGCTCTGCACCGTCAGTCTGCTTCAGATTCTCTGTTTCCCTCTCTTTCTGCCCCTCCTCCGCTCATGTGTGTTCTCTCCATCCCTCTCTCTCTCAAAAATAAACATTTAAAATAAAATAAAATCTTAAAAAGTAAAAATACAATAGAAAACCTTTGTCCTATTCTTAACTGAAGCCAAATATTACACATGAAGGTTAATTATATTAGTCTATGTACTTGTCTTTGGATGTTCCCATAATAAAGAAGGTAAAATTAAAAAGCTTCTGTTCCTGCAACATCATTCTTTTTAAACATTTGTGGTGAACAGCTACACAGCAGTGGAACCCCAGCTATACACTTATCCCAGTTGAAGTAAAATTTATGTTTACCATGCCGTATGTAGTGAGAACAGTGAAGCCCTTTCCCTGAGGACTCAATTCTTTGTTTTTTGGAGGATAAGTAAGTATGCCCTCATGTCACACTAATCTCCTGGGTTCAATGAAGCTTATGTTGAAGAAACAGATCAAAAGACTCTCCACTTATATGAAAGAGCTCTTAAATCTAACCTCCTTCATAGCTTTCCTACTTTGTCAAGGTTTCTACTGTATCAGACCCTGGTGGCAGACATGCTGTATATAGAGTCTTCTTTAATAGAGTCAACGGTGGGATCAATGTTACATTCAGAACGCACAGGAGACAATTATCCCCTAAATTCAGCAGATCTCCAATTCCCTTCCCCAGAACAGGTTTTTTCACCTACTAGGTCAAGAATGAATTTAATCTCATCCCTCATTACAAGCTTTGAGCTTTGACCCACATTAATTCACTTAATTCTCAAATAAGCCTATGAAGGAGGTACTCTCATGACTCACATTTAAGAGCTTAAAGAAAAAAAAAAAGAAAAAAACAAGCGGCAGAGCTGAGATGTGAACCAAGCAGTCTGGCTCCTGGGCCCAAGCATGGAGTCTCTACGAGGATGCACAGCTGTACTAGTCCAACAGAGTTCCCGAACTTACACTTGCCCTGTTTCTTATTCTCCTCCATCTCAATCCTGCGCTCCCGGCGGCGTTCCTCCCGAGCCTTCTTCTGGCGCTGACGCTTCCTCTTCTCAATGTCATCTGTGGGATGATCCAATGGTGAGGAGGCAGACCAAGAACAACGTGGCCATTAACTCCTCCCGGGTGACTAGTCAGTCACCAAGGCCCCAAAAGGAGGCAACTGGACTGGATGAACAGCTGGAATATGGTATGGAGGCTCATGACAGAGCTCCTAAATTCCTCCCACACTTGCTTTCCAATCAGAACCCCCGAGCTCCACTATGAAGAGAAGCAGACGGGGTGCATTCATTCTTACCTGAGAATATCTCCAGAGTTTCCTTAGAGACCACGGGCGGCTGCAGAGCCAGTTCACAGATGCTGAACTCACAGGTGAGCGGCAGGTGGGAGAGGTATCTATGACGCTGTCGAACGTCCTACCGCGGAAATAAGACCAAAACTCAAGTAACACCAGGCCGAACTCCGAGGACAGAGGCTCCCACCCCAGACAGCCAATTCTTTGGGGCTCAAAGAGTAGTGGTCAAGTTACTACCATTTTGCAAAGCCAAACAGAAACCATCAACTGACATTCAATAAGGTAGAATGATCAACCAAAGCAGTTTTTAGGTTTGTGCTACATATGAATAAATTGAGCCTGGTAAGAATTTAAAGGTGACCAGCTATTTCTGATTTTCTGGAGCCCACAACTGAGAAGAGAGAACAGGGGAAAATAAAGAGTATTTGGTGGCAGCAAAATTGGGATCCACTGATAGAATTAATAACTGGGAAAGTGGATAAGACAGATGTCCCTACCGAATAAAGCATGGCCTGAAACAGTAAAAAAAAAAAAAAAAGGGGGGGGGGCATCGATTTCAGTTTAATTTTCTTTTCCATTCTCTTTCTGCATGTTTGATGGGAAGTTTACAGTGTAACAAGTTTGTGATCAATACAGGGATAACTCTCAAAGGGCAAAACCTCTCATATATAAATTATCAGATAATAGTTGATAGGTATCTGTTAAGCCAAAAATATGTTTCAATCTTGTATAACCTAGTGTAGAGCCTCCAAGAACTTTTCAATTCCTTGGACATTTCTCCCCAACCATAAGGAAAAAGAGAAAAACAAACTCATCTTGAATGAAAGTGGGAGACATCTATGTTCCCAAACCACAATAAATGAACCTACAAAGCAGATAGTAGGGTGACTAACAGAACCTCAACATGGTAAGAAAGCACCATTTAACCTCTAAAATCTTTGCAGGCACAAAATCAGTGACAAAAATAGACAATACGAAAGCTACGATCCTTGAAGAACTGTGAGCACAGACTGCTTAGGCCCACATTAAAGAGGTCAGATGGATGGCACTCCGGAACCGTGCCCCTCGGGGCAGGCAGGACCTTACCTCAGACATGGAGTAGCCGGCGATCTCCACCACTACCGCCGAGATCTTCTCTGGGCTCTGCTCCAGGCTGCCGTACTCCCTCACAAGGCAGCGCACGTTCACAGGGTGCAGGAACATGTGCTGCCCGTCCTCCGCTGAAGACAAGCGGCTCGCTCACACAACAGTCATGGCCAGTCCTCAAGACAGGGCCCCCCATACAGCTAAGCCTGCCTCTCCCTCCCCGAGGCCAAAGGCACAACACACCCGAGCACCCACATCCAGCAGCAATACCTCCTTCTGCTAAGAGGCCAGGCATCTCGCTGAAACATCTCTATGGCAACCCAGCCCTCCTCTCGGGAACCCTCACCTTGATAAAAGTAGTAACAAGGAGAGCCACTCAGGTGTGTGAAGCCTGGCTTGGTGATGGGTTCCTGCTGGCTGGATTTGGTACAAATCATCCCCTCTCCAAGACTGTCATCTGCTAACTCGGAGTCATCACAGGCTTCAGGCTCCGGTTCAGACACTGCCTCCTCTTCCTCTACCAGAGGGAGAGCAAGAGGACGAGGAGAACCCAGAGAACAAACTTCGGTGGTCTCTTCATCAAAAGCAGACAGATAGTCTAGCACACCCTGTTGAGACAAATTCTACATCAACAGAAAGTACATGCGGCAAAATTAGTCACATGAACCAAGTTCTCTAGATGTTTTCCTTAACTGTCACATTCCTGGATGTAACATCCCTGCGTAAAGAACTATTAAGCACACGGAGAATATTCACAGTCCCCTCTTCTCCCATGAAGTCCAGATTTCACAACATCGCCTACCAGCTCAAAGGCAGCCTTGAGGAACGGCAGCCATTCAGTCTGTAACAAGGACACACTCACCTTCCTGGGTTGAAAAACGGACTCCTTCGCCAAGGGAGCCATCAGCACCAGTTGTTCCAAAGCAGGCACGACACCAGAGACCTCTGCTCCGCTTTCAGCCAATCCTGACAGAGCCTCTTCCCGAGTCTAGACCACCAGAAAGAAGACCATAGAAAGCTAAGTTTCCAAAAACACACTTAGTCTGAAGGCCAAAGGCTTACAATGGCCTCTCTCAACAAGAGCAAAACTTAAAAGGCAACAAAACTCAATAGGAAAAGTACTCAAAATCCTCAATTCTTAAAGGAAACGGAGCAAAAAGCACTTAACATTCAAATAGGATAGTATTCTCCTTCAAGTCTCTAATGGTGAAATACTACACAAAAGTTTCCCGAACAAAAATCCAAGAACACAGAACTAGTCCTTTAGTTTTTACAAGCAACTCAGAGAGCACGCCCCTGTGCAGGAAACAGGGCTTTGGCCAACCCCCACCTCAACCTGGACAGCTCTACTTCTATACAGCTCTTTCTGTGCATTTGAACAAATGTTCTGCATTAAAAACAAAATTAAGGGACGCCTGGGGGCTCAGTCGGTTAAGCGTCTGGCTTTGGCTTAGGTCATAATCTCAAAATTTGTGGCTTCAAGCCCCGCATCAGGCTCTGTGCAGAGCTTGGAACTGATTCGGATTCTGTGTCTCCCTCTCTCTAACCCTCCCCTGTTCACATGTCTCTGTCTCTCTCAAAAATCAAATAAAACATTAAAAAAACATTAAAAACAAAATTAAATACACAGTACTTACTAAAGAAAAGACTCAGAAATACCAAAGAGAGGAATTCAAATACTAGCTTCATTTCTTATTTGTTATATATCCTCAAGCAAATTACCTAACCCTCCATTTTCCTCATCTGTGAAAGGGAATAGTTCACAGAAGGATATGCATCTCAAGTGACATAAATGTAAGTACAGTACCTTAACACAGGACCTGTCACACGTCAAGACACAAGGGCTTTCAGTATTCTAATACAGATCAGTGATTCTCAAAATATGGTCTGAGGATGAACATCAGAATCAGTCAGGAACTCATTATAATGCAAATTATTTAGCCTACAGAGCCCGGACCTGACTGAATCCACCTCTCAGGGTGGAGCCCAACACCCTGATTCTGATGCCTGGTAAGGATACAGAGTGCAGGAAATTATGTTTTTGAGTAATTTCTCCTGTTCCAAAATCCTCAGCAAGTATTACTAGGGCCTGCTGGATAGGCCATAACACTCTCTCCAAAATGCCCCTCAAATAAAACATCTCTAATAATAAATCCAACTGTTTTCTTAGGAAAAAAAACCTACTTTGCTTAACTAAGAATAGCTAACCTGGGGCGCCTGGGTGGCTCAGTCGGTTAAGCCTCTGACTTTGGCTCAGGTCAGATCTCATGTTCATGGGTTCGAGCCCCGCGTCAGGCTCTGTGCTGACAGCTAGCTCAGAGCCTGGAGCCTGTTTCAGATTCTGTGTCTCCCTCTCTCTCTGACCCTCCCCCTCTCATGCTCTGTCTCTTCTGTATCAAAAATAAATAAAGCATTAAAAAAAATTAAAAACAAATTAAAAAAAAAAAAAGAATAGCTAACCTAAGAGATTCCAGTGACTCAGTTACAAGATCATTTAAACTTATTCCTTTCAGTCCAGAGAGCACTTTAAAAACCACTAGGTCGACCCTTCCCTCCCATCACCAAAGGCCAAAGCAAATTAGCTTTTTTAGCCATTCCCTATTCGTTATCTTAAATTTGGGACCAAGGTTAACATATCCCCACCATCCTGTTTCCAGCGTGTCATCTTACCTTGAGTTCCTGGATAGCTGCCTCAATAAAGCAGGACTCGGGAGTGTGCTTCTCCTCTGCCAGCTGCTGCTCCAGAGCAATCTTCTCCTCCTGAACTACCCGGAGCAGCACCTGCTCCTTAGAGGCCAGCAGCAACTTGGAGTACTGGCTGTGCTGTTCATCTACAAGAAAGCCATCACAATCACAAACATGCCACATTCAAAGCTTTGTGACCATGGGACTATACAGGAACTTATACAGCTTTGATCCCCCAAAGTGAAGATGGAATAATTTAACATAACTTTCTAAAATTTAGCAATGACCTTAATATAAGGTCTATAACATCTCTGACCCATTAACACAAGCAATCTATTCTAATGAAACCAAAGCCACAGTAAAAAATTTTAGCCAAACTACTGATTACATCATCATCAGTAATACCCAAAAATGCTGCACCAATCAGTAAGTCCAATAATAAAGAAATGGTTAATGACATGATGGCATGTTCATTAAAGAGAATTTTGCAGACATTAAAAATGGTTTTCTGGGATACATGGCTGACTCAATCGAAGAGTATGTGACTCTTGATCTTGGCGTTGTTTGAGCCCCACAATGGGTGTAGAGATTATCTGAAATTAAAAAAAAAAAAACAAAAAAAAAAAAAACAGGGGAGCAGGGGTGGCTCAGTCTGTTAGGCATCTGACTCAGGTTATGATCTTGTGGTTCATGGGTTTGAGCCCCGCATCAGAGTCTGTGCTGATAGCTCAGAACCTGGATCCTACTTCAGATTCTGTGTTTCCCACTCTCTCTGCCCCTCCTCAGCATATGTGCTCTCTCTCAAAAATAAACTTTAAAAATTTTTTTAAATTTTTTGTTTTTTATTTATTTTTGAGAGACAGATTGACAGCATGAGCCGGGGAGGGTCAGAGAGAGAGGGAGACACAGAATTTGAAGAAGGCTCCAGGCCTTGAGCTAGCTGTCAGCACAGAGCCCGACACAGGGCTCAAATCCACAAACTGTGAGATCATGACCTGAGCCGGAGCCAGACGCTCAACCGACTGAGCCACCCAGGTGCCCCTAAAAAAATTTTTAATAAAAAATTAGAAAATAATAAATAAGCATTAAAAATTTTTAAATAAAAATGTTTCTCTTAGAGGACATTTAGTGATATGTAGAAATAGCAACATTACGTGAGTATAGAGCAAACACCAAAACCTAGAAAACTTAGTCCAAATCTCGTAAAAATGTATGAGTAGAAAAATAGTGTACAATTTGGGATATCTATGAGTAAAAGGACTATGGATGATTTGTTTCCATTACTTCTCTCCCTCATATTTTCTGTACTTTTAAAAAACTTTAAGACAATGTTAACTTTTGGGAAACTCTTAAAATGCCATTTTCCCATTCTCCCATCCTAGTACCTGCCCAGAGATAACCATTTACAAATTCTAACATGTATCTGTCAAATCTTCTTCTATACATTTATATATCCATAGTCATTTAAGAAAACAAAGGTTTTTCCATAAATGATAAACTAAGTTTTGCTTTGCATTTTCCATCCAACTTGCTTAAGATTCTGTGTCTCCCTCTTTCTCTGCCCCTCCCCCACTCATGCTCTTTCAAAAAGAAATGTTAAAAAAAAATGTTTTAATGTTAATAGAGATCTGTCCTTTGTTTTTTACCTTCTGTATTGTGTTCCATGGCATGATAACACAGCTTCTATTACACTGTCACTTTATTTTAAATACTACCAAATTGCTCCCCCCAAAAAGCTGTTATTGACTTACACTGCCACCATGAACAGAGTACTCATTTTCCTGTCCCTGCCAAAACCTGGTGCTCTCAATGTCTTTTTTCTTTTATTGTTATCAATCTGATAAGGATTTTGATTTGCATAATCTTAGCAAAATTAAATCTCTGTAACTCTTGAGAAGTTATTCCAGTATCCTTTTCTGGGAAATACTTTCATATGCTTATTAGCCCATTCTTCTACTGGATTGTTAATTTACTTATATAAACCCTGTACGTTCCAGACATTATTCTTTAGTCTTAAATGTGTATATCTTCCCCTCGATTATCACCTGTTGACTTTAAGGAATCTTGTCAGATTTCATTCTTATAAAATCAATTTTATCTATCTTTTCTTTTCTAGTTTCTATGGTTTCAGCCTCGTTCAAAAACCAATCCCTACCTGAAGATTTAT
This sequence comes from Suricata suricatta, assembly GCF_006229205.1. Lineage (NCBI taxonomy): Eukaryota > Metazoa > Chordata > Mammalia > Carnivora > Herpestidae > Suricata > Suricata suricatta. Next base: position 73,743,836 of record NC_043713.1, read on the forward strand.
AAAAATACTATCCTGTATGTTCTCTTAAGAATTTTAGATTTTGGGGGTCACCTGAGTGGCTGTCAGTTGAGCATCCAACTTCAGCTCAGGTCTTGCATGATCTCATGGTTCGTGAGTTCGAGCACCGCATCGGGCTCTGTGCTAACAGCCTGGAGCCTGTTGTCGGATTCTGTGTCTCCCTCTCTCTCTGATCCTCCCCTGCCCACGTTGTCTCTCTCTCAAAAATAAACATTTTAAAAAGTTAAAAAATAAAAAGAATTTTAGATTTTTCAAAGTTTAGGGTGCCTAGGTGGCTCAACCAGTTAAGAGTCTGACTCCTGATTTTCGCTCAGGTCATGACCTCATCATTTGTGAGACTGAGCCCATCATCGAGCTCTGTGCTGACAGCACAGAGTCAGCTTGGAATTCTCTCCCTCTCTCTATATGTCTTCTACTAGATTACTGATTTCCTTGACAACAGGTGCCCAGACTGGCTGCCTGTGGATTTCTCTAGGCTGAACACAATGCCAGGCACTAGTTCAACAAAATGAAAAAATTAAAAAGTCTATAACTGAACCATACCTGAAACAAGAGTTAAGCCACTCTCTGTAAACGCCTCTCTAACCTACTAGAATCCTAAAACTGATCTCCAAATGGTAGAAATGGCTTACCCAAAGGCTCAAATTTTGATAGTAAAAGGGCTATTTGACAGCCCTAAAAGATGTACCCAAGATGATTACCCCCTAAGTTAACAGAACTCACCTCCTAGATGAATAGGATGGTCTACATTCACCCATTTGGATTTGGGCAAGGCCAACAACACCCCTTTCTCCCTCTTCATCAGCTGCATGGTAATAGTATCACCAACAACATACTGACGCGACTCGGTGGCAACAACACTGTAACACGGACATTTAAGTGTAAAAGATCAAGAAGTTAGCAGACTGAGGTCTAACCTAATAATTATCTCCATCTCACCTCTTGAGATCCTTTTTATGCACAGAACTGTAACAGATGGGACATTTACTCCAGGTCTTCTCACTCAGGGAAAGGTAGTGCAGAATGCATGCCCAGCAGAAGATGTGTCCACAGCGGGTTATCTTGGCTGCAGTAGGTGGATATAGGCATATCGGGCAAGATGGCACTTCATGGCTACAAATGCGCTACAACAAAACAGCACCACGAGTCACACTGCTTTTAAAGTGACGTGGGGTTGTTAGAGTTAAAGCCTCTCCTCTCCCACTCCTATCCCTGAACACTTCTACTCAACTCATCTTCACAGAATTATTCAGAAGTAAATCATTAAGGAAATCACAATAATGACTTAACTACATAACAAGTACTTTAGAGGTTTCACATCAAAGGAAAAAGGAAATCAATATATAATCCCACTTATAAAAAGATTTATATGTATATGTACACAAAGGCTTATAAAAACTCAAGAAGTAATGTACTAATAATTTCCAACAGAGAAGTGAATGAGACCTACACTTTATATGTGTCTCTATTTTTTTTAACCAATGAATACAGAACTTAGGTTTCAGAGGCCTTGTCATTCTCTGATGTTCTTATCAATTTTCATAGTTAATGAGAAACCAGGCTTGGAGGCCTATCACTTTGAAAAGCATTCTATAGGCACGCCTTGGTGGCTCAGTCAGCTAAGCATCTAACTCTTGATTTCGGCTCAGCTCATGGTCTCAATGCAATGGGACTGAGCCCTCAGGCCCACGTGTTGGCTCCCATCAGGCTCCCTTCAAGCTTCATTCCAGGCATGGAGCCTGCCTGGGATTCTCTCTCTATGCCCCACCCCCACTCAGGCTCACTTGTGCTCTCAAAGAGAGAGAGAGAGAGAGAGGGAGGGAGAAGTATTTACATCCCTATAATCTAAGAGCAGCAAAGGAATACTCAGAACTCATTACTTCAACAGAAAATAAAATGCAGCAATGGCTTAGATGGTAGTACACCTGGTGGCTCACTCACCCGCCACAGACTGAGGCCCAATTTGATACTGATTACTACAAATGGCTACCAATGAAGCCATCTCCATGCAGTGAACCCACCCTAGGTGACAAGGGTAACCAGAGTTCCTCATATGTTTCTCTGGTTACTTCTTCCCAGGAGAAAGAAGTCGTAGATAGAACTGCTTTTATACAGGGCTCTCCAACTCCCCAATCCTGCAGGCTAGTGCCAATTAGAGAGCACAAAATGAACTCCAGGAGAAACCAGGATTGATCTCTGGGGAACTGATCTCTATAGGAGGCCATGCAAAAGAAAGGTATCAACAGTGAAACTGGCCAACAGCTGCTGTGTCACCACAATCCCTTTCTTTAGTTCTCTCTCCCACTAACAGCTTATAAGCTTAGCTGAGCTACTCACCACTTGTTCCACAAAGTCCCAGTTGACTAAGGTATCAGGATCAGCAAAATGAACTGTGTAGTCTTGGTCTTCAGACACCACAAATTGGCAGCTGGAAATACGGAAGAAAACAGGGAAAACACAGACTCTCAGAAGCCACCAATAAGCCATCAGCAGAAAATCATTATTCCTTCACTTAGAAATCAAATATAGGCCATTAGTAGCCATGGTTTGTGAAGCACTGAACTAGGACTCCAGCCTCAGTTCTATGCCCTGGCTCTGGAGGGAATCCAAAGACTTGGCAAGTAGGAGTCTAAATCCATGAACTCGGTTTCTTCTGCTTCCAAGCCCAGCCAAGCTGCCTGTAGGCCTCCCTTGAGCTAAAATTAACCCAGACTGCGGCTCTATCAATCAGCAGGAAGCCAGATTTCCTCCCTCCCTCTGAGAAAACATGGCACACAGCCAGTCTTCAAGGCAGTAGAAAGACTGTTCTCACTCAATCATTTAATTACCAATTTATATAAGTATTAACCAGTTACTTCAGTCTAGATCCAAGGTCAAATCTTACAATGTAATTAATTAATGACACACAAAAGGGAATCAGTATTTGAGCAAACATATGCCAAACACTCCAACCTGTCATCCAATTCTCCCTTAAGTAATCCTCTTCCTTTATAGGGAGAAGATGAAAATAAATTACCCAAGATTGAAAGTCAAAACAAAATTCAAATGTGGGTCCAATTCCAAAGCAAATACTTTTATTACCTCATTATGCTACTTAAACATTATTTAATTTTAGCATTAACCAATGTATTTATTTAAGCATTATATTCTTTTAAGCACCAAGAACAACTGGCTTGAAAAGCTGGTTTTCAACACCTGCCACGCCCCCTCCCAAAAGGGAGGAGAGAACCACATCAACTCCCTTTCTGCCTCTCTCCCACAGCAGTTTAAAAGAAGCTTCTTAGCACCAACAACTGCTAGAGGCTCAATTGCACTTTCCTCCCAAGAGCAGACATACTCACTTGGCCTGTAAAAAGAGTTCCTTGTTAAAAGGCTTATGCCCCCACTTGTTCCTTTTTCCCCAGCTGCCATGTCCACTGCCTTCAAAGTGACCTGCCTGGCCACGGGGTTCAAAAGTGAAATTCAACAAGTGGTTCAGATTGATCTTCTTCGGACCAGAGAACTGGGCAGGGCTAAACTCTGCCCGTTGAGCCTCTGCTACCTAGAGAGAATAAGAATGAATCAGAGTATTTCAGATTAGAATGACACTGATTGATAGCAGAAATCAGCACAACCCTCCTTCTACACGGCTCAAAATATTAACTAAAAGAAACACAGGCTTAAAGTAAACAATTTTCCTAGGAGAGGGTAATACAAAAGTCTACCCCTAAGATCTGGATGGGAACAGGAAGGGGGACAAGAGCCTTTAACATATAATTACTTAAACTCTTTAGCCTGCCCTGCTAAATGGCAATTAACTATTAAATGACTAAACCCCCTAGCTACTGGGAAGCGCAATGATTTACTTACTGGATTAATCTTCTGACAGTCCCAGAGGACTACTAGGCCTTCACTCTTGTTAGCTACTTGTTCTCTGGTTTGTTTCTGGCAAAAGCCAGTCTATGGAACTATACTCTGGAGGCGGCTTGTGAGCAGCTGCTAACTGCCATGGGCTTCAGGATCCTGCCAGAGATCTCCCGTCTAAGTCATTGTTAATTAAAGCTGACAGAATTAGAACATGTAGGCAGACTACCTCTCTGTCCAGAAATAAATTCAATCAGCAGAGGAGAAATACCACTGCACATAAAGATGGAAAAAATCACATTGGAGGCTTTTTCAGCTTTCTTAACATTTCCAAATTAAAGTAGTATGTACTTATAAGCCAGTCAGTGCATTTTCTAATCCCAATTTATAATTTAATGTCATAAGTACTTTGCCATGTCAGTCATATTAACATAGTTACTTTAAATGGCTATATACCATTACATCATATAGGTATACTATAAGGCCCTTGTATAGGACATAGACTGTTAGTAGCTTTTCCACTGTAACAAAATAATGTTATGATAAACATATTTTTGGATACATCTTTGTGCACAAATATTTGACACCTATCATTTCTTTTGAAAGTATAGTAGGAATTACTGGGTCAAAGGAAATACAAGTTTAAAGCTTTTGTTGCTTAGTCAAATTTAGAAATTAGTAAGCAGCACCTGCACAGACATCATAAAGAAGCTAAAGAGCACAAAAAGGGATATGATGAAAAATACCTTCCATTGCCTAGAGGCAATACCCTATGCATATAGACCACAGCATATGACTCAAATGCAGTGGCAAAACATACAATTAAAACACTTTCCTTTTATTTCAACAGTAGATCCTGGGAGACAACACCCCCCACTGTTCATGTAACTCACCACAGGAAGCTCATGACTTCCAGATCATCCCTTGCCTCTCACACCCTGGAAGCTCATCTCCTTGGGACTGCTGTCCCCTCATCAGTCCTACACTCCCAATGTCCCCAAATTAAGTAAGAGCTTATGATCACTCAGCAAAATCCTCCACATCCTCAACTTTCTGTCGTCCCACTATGATCCTAGCTGGTCCACTACTACCACTCTCTCCAACACTGCCCGTCACAACTCCTGATTACTCTTCCAACACCCTGGCCTCTCAGTTCCTTGAATGACCCCCCTCTCCCCTCGAAACACCTTGTCCTCCACGCTGCCTCAGGCACCCAATTCCCATGGACATACCACCTGGAGCTGTGCCATCCTTTACAGAAACCACTACTAGCCAGGTGTCCCAATGCCACATCATGAAATAAGAATAAATTTTTAATTATATATGTGGCCTGGGGGCGCCTGGGTGGCTCAGTCGGTTAAGTCTCCGACATCAGCTTGGGTCATGATCTCATGTTCATGGGTTTGAGCTCCGAGTCGGGCTCTGTGCTGACAGCTCAGAGCCTGGAGCCTGCTTCAAATTCTGTCTCCCTGATTCTCTCCCTCCTCCTCTCATGCTCTGTCTCTCTCTGTCTCAAAAATAAATATAACATTTAAAAAATGTGTATGTGTGGCCTCCATTTCTACTGGACACTACTGCTCCACAATCCAGACCATAAGGGCAACCACCACACATCTTCCACCATCATGACACTGAGCACCCAACGTTCAAGCAGCAGCTCCCTTCTTTCCCAGCTTGTTCCCTCTAGTCCTGATTCCAACAACTGTTTACCCTACTGGGATCTCCAAACCAGTGATCCAACCCACCCTTTTAATTTTCTTTCCTTACTTGGCCTAGACCCTATGGTCCACTGCTCGTTTCTTTCTCTCTGTCATCTGTACTCACCTGGCAGAACCTTCCCCTGATCAGTCTGACTCTCTGCCTATGTATTTCCACACCAGCACCAGACAGTTAACACAAGACCACAACCACGACACATCGACCAGTCTCACTGAAGCTGCCCCTTAGGTTGCCTGGCAGTCGTACCACAACCCTATTACTTTCCTGGACCCATGTAACTCCAGACACCCAGATAATGCCGTCCCGCAAGGCTTCCAAGGCTACTCTCTCAGCTCACCTTCCATATCTCACCGATACAATTGAGAACAATTATAAAAGAATTCCTACGTCCTCCTACCAGTACTCTGCCTTCCTCTTGTTGCCAAGGATGAACTGGCAAAGCTCCTTATCCAGGCCAATTCCTCCACTTGCGTAGTAGATTCCAGCTCCTCAAGGACTCAAGGATACTGGCACAGCAGTTCTCCCTCTTTTCTCTGCATCAGGCTGCCCCAGCTCAAGACAATCCCATTAGCAGAGATATGCTGAATTTCTCTTTTAAGTCTCTTTAACTTAAAAATCTCTAACTTCACATTCCCTCAAGCTACTGCCTCACCTCTCTACTCCCCTTTAGACCAAAGCCACTAGAAAGTACTGTCTGAACTTGCTGTTTCTTCCTCCCATTCTTCCATTCTCTCTCCTTTTTTTTTCACATTTATTTGTTTTTGAGAAAGAGAGAGCATGAGAAGGGGAGAAGAAAGAAGACATAGAATCAGAAGCAGGATCCAGGCTCTGAGCAAGCGTCCAGCAGAGCCTGATGTCGGGCTCGAACCCATGAACCGTGAGATGATGACCTGAGCCGAAGCGGGACACTTGACGGACTGAGCCACCCAGGTGCCCCAATCCTTCCATTCCCTAAAGCTATGCTGACGAGGTGTCCTCACCACTCCACCAAAGCAGCTCAAGGTCAACAACTTAACTTCACATGGTCAAATCTACTAGTCCACTTTCAGCCTTAATATTCCGCAGCTTCTCTGAATGGCTTTCAGTTCTCTTCCTCCATTTTTGCTAGTGCCTCGTGATGCTGACTCCGGCCTCAATCCTTCAATCTATTCCTTTTCTGCAGCACTCAGTTTTTAATGATCTCACTTAGTTCCATAGCTGCAAACACCAATGTATGCAGCTGACTCTCTAGCCAGGGTCTCCTCCTTGAACTCCAGATTCCATTAACTGACTATCTCTACGCAGAGATCCAGTAGGCATCTCCAGGCAAAGAGCATATTTCCAAAATGAAGTTTTTTTTAATCTCAACTCCCCTACCCTTCCCACCACCCCCAAACTTTGTACTTCTCTTGAAATCTTCCCCACTTCAGCATGCAGTACCTGAATTGGGCTCCGGCCAATAAGATTTTTCTTTCAAAGTCATTCATTTCTCTGCTCAGACCCCATAACTAACATATTAAAAAATTTTATTGGTTCTATCTTCAAGTATCACCCCAAGGTGCATGCATCTCACCAACTATCACTGTTTCAAAGCTTCCATCACTCTCACCAGACATATCTTAACAGCCTCCTAACTAGCCTCCTGACTCCACTCTCCCCTTTAAAACTCCACATCAGATTACAGAACTTTCTTTCTTAAACCCCCAATAGCTTCCCATCTCTCTCAACAAAATTCAAAAATCCTGCAAGGCCCCACATGATCTGACCCTTCTTTCCTATTCTTTGGCTTCATTCTCTACTCCTCCACTCATGGCAGCCTACTTGTTTGACCTCAAACAAACCAAAAGTATTACTACTCTGGTTCCTTGCACTTGTGCACTTGTTACTCCTTCTGGCCAAGACACTCCTCCTCAACTGTACAGTGTGCTCCCTTGCTTTACTCAGAACTCTGCTCAGAATTCACCTCCTCAAAGTAGCCTTCCTTAGTCATCTCTTTGTTACTCTCTATCCCTTTAATTCTCTCAATCTACTTTTTGTTAATTCAGTAAGCACTTACCTTTAGATTCATTATGCAATCGACACCTGAACAATGCAGTCATTAGCAGCACTGACCCCCTGGCACAACGAAAATCCATGTATAACTTTTGACTCCCCAAAACACTTAACTGCTAATAACCTCTTGACTGGAAGGCTTACCAATAAGTTAACACATATTTTATGTTATACATCTTACATACTATATTTTTACAATAAAGCTACAGAAAAGAAAATCTTATTTAAGAAAATCAAAAGAAAAAACATTTATAATATTATACTGTATTTATATTTTTTTAAAAATCCACATAAGTGGACCAATGCAGTTCAAACCTGTATTGTTCAAGGATCAATTGTGTAATTAATGGTTTATTGTCTCTGTAAACTAGAAATATAAGCTCCTGAGATACAATGTTCCACCCAGTATTATACTCCAAACTCCTATCTGGTATTTGATGCACAGTATGAAAGGACAAATCTTTTGGTGAATGAATTCTTCCATGAGTACATTATTCTATAATAGTTACATAATACAGAACATCCAAACAGGAGGATAATTTATCTAACCAGTCCCTTGTTAATTTAGGTCATTTCCTAGATTCTCCAACTACAAACAACGCTACAATGAACTCCTCTGTACAGAAGTCTTTATGTACTTCCAAAAGGATATTGAAGGAACTCCTAAAATCAGAGTACTTGGGACTAAAGATATAGCATCTTACATTTTGCTATAGATACTAAAGAGCAAACGTCATTAATTAAAGTCATTTTATTACCTAAATAAATATTCAAGAGGCACCTCTAATTCAAGAGTGATAATAAAAAGTACTTTCTACGTTATATAGCATAAGGCACTCCAAATTTGTTATAATTTCTCACAACCCATGGTGATGATGTTTTCTTCCTCCAAGGAAATTTTCACAACTTTCAAGAGAAGAAAGGAGGCAAAGTTCCAAACCTAGTTATTCCTCAGCTACTCAAGACTGCTTTGGCTATTTACTCTTTCACCTCTTCTCTCCTCCCTGATTACTGATAAATTGGGAGGTGGGGGAATCAGAGCTCATGCTTATGTTCTAGAAAGGACATTCTAAAATTCCATACCTCATCGCGTCTTCCACCATTAAAAGAAGAGCTAAAGACTTTGCTGCTGCCGCCGCCCCTCTGTGGAGGCATCTTGTTAAAAGTTTTGCTTTTCTGTGAATTGGAGCGACGGGACTGGTTGCTAAAATTTTCATTTTTGGGATAGGTAGGTTCACGTTTGCGATTAAAACGCTTGGATCCACTTGAGTTCTTTCCATCTGAAAGCAAGAAAGGTAAAGAATTAGTTAAGAAATGATACACAGGGGCACCTAGGCGGCTGAGTCAGCTGTGCATCCAACTTAGTTCAGGTCATGAGTTCACAATTTGTGAGATCAAGCTACACCTCGGGTTCTGCACTAACAAGGTGGAGATTGGGATTCACTCTCTCCCTCTCCTCTCTCAAAAGATAAAAAATAAATAATAAATAAAAAGAAAAAAAAAGGATACATAGAGGGCTCCTGGCTGGCTCAGTCGGAAGAGCATGCAACTTTTGAACTCACAGTTGTAGGTTCAATCGAGCCCCATATCAGATATAAGGTTACCTTAAAAGTAAATCTTTTTAAAAAATTAACAAATGGGGGTGTATGGCTAGATGGGTCAGAAGAGCATGTGACTCTTGATCTCGGGATTCTAAGTTCAATCTACACACTGGGTATACCAATTACTTGAAAATAAAATCTTGGTAAGTGCTTTGGGCAAGACATCACACAGTAAGGTGGTTTTTACTTTTATTTTTTATTTTTTTTTTTAATGTTGATTTTTTAAAGAGAGCACGGGTATGCAAGCAGGAGAGGGGCAGAAAGGGAGGGAGACAGACGATCTGAAGCAGGCTCTGTGCTGAAAGCAGAGTCCAATGTGGGGCTCGAATCCACAAACTGAGATCAAGACCTGAGTGGAAGTTGGCCACTTAACTGACTGAGCCACCCAGGTGCCCCTTTTGTTCTTTAAATGATGAAGCCTAAACAGTCCCTCCTCCAGGAGGGATACAAACGCAGGTCAAACTGCCCAGACACTCAATTCACAATGTTTTTTTTTTTTTTTTTTTAACACAGCTTAACCATTGCTCTTATAAAAGTCCATTTAGATGAAATGATAGAAAAGGGAACAGCCTGGGGCACCTGGCTGGTGGCTCGGTCTGTATAGCATGCGCTGGGTCGGGATTTTAAGCCCTATTTGGATGTGGAGCCTACTTAAAAATTAAAAAGAAAATAAAAATAAAAAAGAACAGCCTATCCCAATTAGGGAAAAGTATTTCATCTGAAAGTAGGATAGAAGACATTATTCTTGGGGTGCCTGGGTGGCTCAGTCAGTTAAGCATCCGACTTCGGCTCAAGTCATGATCTCTTGGTTTGTGGGTTCAAGCCACGTATCAGGCTCTGTGCTGACAGCTCTGAGCCTGGAGCCTGCTTCCGATTCTGTGTCTCCCTCTCTCTCTGCCCCTCCCTCATGTATGCTGTCTCTCAAAAATAAATAAATGTAAAAAAATTTTTAACTATTTTTATATATATTCTTGCTCTTCTCCAGTTGTAAGAATGCATGTTCAATTTTGAAATTTGGAAGAATAAATTTGCCACTACACATAAAATTCCAACTTATAGACTGCATAATTTCCTTTTACTCTCCATTTTTATATACTTATGTCTTCCACAAAATGACAGACATACATGATATACTGTCTTCTATTACTCCAGGAGCATTTTCACACATCTCTACCTCTAGTCTTCAAAATCATGATTACTGGCCACACTGTCTACAGTATGCTCACAGTATAATATAAACAATCTTCCCCTGCTATACATTTAGGTGGCTTACAGGTTTTTGCTAGTTAGCCTCTTTATACAGACACCTATATGATTATGTCAAATTCTCACCAAGAAATCAGCAGGTTAAGTATGATCAGCATTACCTCTTACACATCCTCAAGTAGCTTTCTAGAACCATTGCTCCTATTCATTTATATTATAACACTGTAATGGAGAACATCTAGGTCACTGCATTGTTGACAACAGAGGTAAATAAACTTTATTAAACTGAAGGGTCAAAATAATTTGTTTTAAAACTGAATTTCTCTGATGAGTAAAAACAAATACTTTTCCAGTCCATTGACCATTTGTATTTTGTGTAAAGAGTACTTGTTTGTATCCTTTGCTCCATTTTTTCTATTCGGGTGCTGAACTGCATATGTTATTTTGTCCCAAACTGAATAAAGAATCCTGACCAGACACATCTAACATGTGTCAAAGTTTACTGGCTTAAAAAAAAACTGGCAAAATGAAACCTGAGAACCATCTATACCTAAATACCTAAGGTCCCCAAATTAGTCTTTGGTCAAAAAACTACCTTATCTTTCTTCTCCCTCTGCCCATTCCATATTGTCTTTTCTTTTTTCCATCTCAGAATAAAATTTATTTAAAAAGGATTTCCAGGGGCCCCTGGGTGTCTCAGTCGGTTAAGCCTCCGGCTTCGGCTCAGTTCAGATCTCACGTTCGTGGGTTCGAGCCCCGCGTTAGGCTCTGTGCTGACAGCTAGCTCAGAGCCTGGAGCCTGCTTCCAGTTCTGTGTCTCCTTCTCTCTCTGCCCCTCCCCCTCTCATGCTCTGTCTCTCTCTGTATCAAAAATAAATAAAACATTAAAAAAAATTAAAAAAAAAAAAAGGATTTCCATCCTGTTTTAGATTCATCTATATTCACTCCATGTTGTTTTATTTCAACATACAAATCTGACCAAATCAAGTCAACATACTAATTTAATGGCTTTAATTTAAGCAGAAACTTAGAATGAAAGCTGGGGGACTTTTAATGAAGCAATTCATCAGGCTTACCCTCAAACTTTAAGAGGGTGATGGTTTACAAAGCCAAGAGGATTCCACAATGAGCCTCAGAAACTACAAAGTTTCCACACCTAAATATAGCTGAATCATGTTGATGTTAAAAGATATATAGTTCACAGAAAAATAGAGAGAGAGAGAGAAACAAACCAAGAAACAGACTCTTAACTATAGAGAACAAACTGATGGCTACTAGAGGGGAGGTGGGTGAGGGGATGGGTGAAGTAGGTAAAAGGGATTAGAGAGTATACTTACCGTGCCGAGCACTAGGTAATGTACAGAACTGTTGAATCACTATAGTGTACATGTAAAACTAATATAACACTGCATGTTAACTACATGGAATTTTGGGGCGCCTGGTGGCTCAGTCAGTTGAGCATCTGATTTCAGCTGAGGTCATGATCTCACAGTTCAAAGGTTCGAGTCTCACATCAGGCTCTGTGCTGACAGTTCAGAGCCTGGAGCCTGCTTCAGTTTCTGTGTCTCCCTCTCTCTCTGCCCCTCCCCTGCTCATGCTGTCTCTCTCTCAAAAATGAATAATCATTTTTAAGAAAAAATTTTAAAAAATTAAAACAACTATATGGAATTAGTTAATTTAAAAATTGGGGGATGGGCTAAGGTAAGGAGCATTAAAGAATCTACTCCTGAAATCACTGTTGCACTATATGCTAACTAACTTGGATGTAAATTTTTAAAATAAAAAATAATTAAAAAATAAAAACCTTAAACATTTTTTTAGACGCACCTGGCTGGCTCCGTCAGTAGAGCATGCAAGTCTTGTTCTCAGGGTCATGAGTTTGAGTCCCATGTTGGGTGTGGAGCCTACTTTAAAAACAACAACAACAACAACAACAAAAAGGAAAAACAATTTCTGTGTGGGGATTGTTTTCTAAAAATTTTAACATTTCCAGGAGCACCTGGGTGGCTCAGTCGGTTAAGCGTCCAACTTCATCTCAGGTCATGATCTCACGGTTTGTGGGTTCAAAGCCCACATCGGGCTCTGTGCTGACAGCTCAGAGCCTGGAGCCTGCTTCCAATTCTGTGTCTCCCTCTCTCTGCCCCTCCACTGTTCATGCAATCTCTCTGTCTCAAAATAAACATTAAAAAAATGTTTTAAAAAAGTTTTAACATTTCCATTATTACATTTCATAATCTAATGAAAATAAATATTTTTTCTTTTAATATTTTTGAGAGAGAGCACACAAGCTGGAGAGGAGCAGAGAGAGAGGAGGACAAGAGAATCACAAGCAGGCTCCACATTGACAGCAGAGAGACTGATGCAGGGCTCAAACTCATGAACCATGAGATCATGACCTGAGCTGAAGTCTTGACGCTCAACCCACTGAGGCACCAAGGTACCCTGAAAATAAATTTTCAATATGTTTCATTATGAAACATTGGATATCACATCTGTTACTCTGTCACAAAAAGGTCCCTAATGTCCCCCAGATATGAAAAAAAAAAAGGGGGGGGGGCACTTATTTAGCTTTCTTTATACCACGTATTTTTCAATGAGCACAGTTACAAAGCATATAAATATGACTGTTATTCTCAATAAATTTATAAAACACACAAATAGATATAGAACTCATAGAAACATGTCTGGAAAGGTAACACAGCAGGCTGTTAATTGACCATTAACTTTGGAAAATGGAGCTTCACTTTTACCTAATGGAGCAGTTCTCAATCCTGCCAGTTTGAAGGAATACCTCAAATGCACTTTTAAGGGATTCCTATGCTCAGGCCTCATCTAAGATTCTGACTTTTAAGTATACAAAAAGTTCTGTATATTTACTGCCTGTGTAATTTTAAAAACTATTAAGTAGCTAGAAAAAATTATTTCTAAGTAAGATGACTAGCTTATTTTACAGCGGACTAAATAAATTCAAGGCGGAGTGTATCCTCAAAGAAGAAAACGTGAGCTGATAAATCAGAATCCGAATTTTGAAGGCAACCACTTCAGTTTGTCACTACCACAGCATAAATGAAACGTGACCAAACCACAACCCAGGAGCCAAGCTAACAGTCACGTGAGATGGCAGCAAGGCAAACAGAAAACAGATGGTCTGAGAAACACCGCAAAGCTAGGTTTATTCCTACCAGTTACCTTTGAATCGCAGTCAGGGATAGTGTCCAGAGTTGACTCTGAAACTAGAATTTAAGAACTTTTACCTACTAATTCAGTTACCAACAGCTATTGCCAAACACAGCCTCTCTGGTAACAGAAAGGGAAGCTTCAGATCTCTTAGAAATTTTTTCTTACCTATGGAGTTAGTTAACAAGATTTCAAACAAACAGAAAATCTGGAGGGATACAGAGTCCCAGCTAACTTTACCATGAGAACAAATGAGGTGTTATGAAAACAGGCATAAATGGAAAACACGGTTTCCCCCAAACCTCATTGCCTAAGACCATGTCAGATGATACTGCATTTGACCCTAATACTTTCAAGACAAGCACCTAACAGATTGCACAGATTTAGGTAGAGCCAGATTCTACACTTTGAGGGCTCAAGAAAGTAAGCTGGCCCTCAACAAGTGCAGTTTGTTTCTTCACGTCTTACCACACACACAAGGAAACAGTTTCATCACGCTTACAGAAACGCTCTCTGATGCACTGTGAACTACCCATTTCTAAAACAGATTACAACAACCGACCACATATGCATCCACAATTTTAGTTATTTTTTTTAATGTTTTTTATTTATTTTTGATACAGAGAGAGACAGAACATGAGAGGGGGAGGGTCAGAGAGAGAGGGAGACAGAGAACCAGAAGCAGGCTCCAGGCTCTGAGCTAGCTGTCAGCACAGAGCCTGACGTGGGGCTCGAACCCACGAAGGTCAGATCTGACCCGAGCCAAAGCTGGAGGCTTCACCGACTGAGCCACCCAGGCGCCCCACACAATTTTAGTTATTAAAATCAACTCCCTAATCTTGTCTTCCACTTGCCTAATGGTATGAAGCTACATATGTAAAGGGAGAGGCTGGCTCTTATCTCCAGACCCAGGCATCAGGCAGCTAAAGATTGAAGGTTCAGTCAGGCCTGTGAACCAGTGATAAAATTCAGAGTACTGTTTTGAGGATGTCTTGTAGACAACTTGCCAGGATACACATGTGAATAACATGGGGGTAGAATCTGTCCTCCCTTCTCTGAAAGGAGATAGCAAAGATGATGATCTGCTTCAGATTTCAAAAAGCAGAAAAAAAGTCAAGTTTCTAGGAGAAATATTCTGTTTCAAGCTTTAATATTCAAAGTGATTTTTTTTTTAATTCTTTTAATGTCTTTATTTTTATTTTGAGAGACAGACAGAGTGAGTGGGGGAGGGGCAGAGAGACAGGGAGACACAGAATCCCAAGCAGGCTCCAGGCTCTAAGCTGTTAGCACAGAGCCTGATGCGGGGCTCAAACCCACAGACTGTGAGATCATGACCTGAGCCGAAGTAGGATGCTTAACCAACTGAGCCACCCAGGCGCTCCTCAAAGTGATGGTTCTTAATCCTGGCTACACAAAAGAATCACTGGCAGAGACTTAAAAGTATGTATGCCACGGCCCAAAAACCCAACCCAGACCTAAAGAATCAGAAAGAATCCCTAAGGAAGAACTCCACACACTTCCATTTTTAAAAAAAGATCCTCAGGCTCAGTCTGTTAAATGCCTGACTCTTGATCTCAGTCCAGGTCTTGATCTCAGGATTGTGAGTTCAAGTCTGACACTGGGCTCCACAGAGGGAGCAAAGCCTACTTAAAAAAAAAAAACAAAAAAAAAAAAGTTCCTCAGGCTATTCTAATGCACAGCCAGAGCTGAGAACAACTGCCCAAGAACTACAGTCAAGATACATTCCAAAATGGACAAGACCATTCGTTAAATGGCTCAAATCCAGAACTCAGGATCCAAGAGTCAATAAGAGACTTGAAAACTGAATCCAGTACCTCAGTTCTCCCACATTTCGCTAACAGAAAGGTCTCTACCAAATAACAGTAAACATATCTCAATCTCTTCCCTCCATTATCAAATTAAAGACCATAAATTTTTCACAGTTAAGTAATTTGGCATCATCCACATTTCTAGTTCTAGTTCTAACAGGTGGCACAACCGAGGTCAGAATACCAGCCAGGAAGTTTCTGCTGCTGATTCATGCTGTAATCACAAGCAAGTTGCTTATCCATCATTCAGAATGGTTGACAAGCACCTCCGGAGGGGCAACATATGGCCTCACTATAGAAACAACTGACAACAAACTGAATCCAGCTGAAATCAGTAATTCTGAATGAAAGGAAGAGGAAAGTGGCATCAAGGATGACATGCACCAGTTACCGGCTAAGCAAATTTATACAAAGGGTAATTTATAAATATTGCCTAGGACTTCTGAAGTAAGAATTCACTCAAACCAATCACTCTACCCGCTTTAAGGCCTCCTCGGTTTTCTTGTCCATGAAATCAGGCTTATCCTCTAGCATGCCTCCTCATTGGGTCATGGAAGATTAAGAAAAAACTTCTGTAAAATGCCTACCAGAGTGGTTGGCATAAAGTTGCCATTATTATTTGGAAGCCTCCAATTATTAATAAATCTAAATCATTCCTGCCAAAGAGCACCCACTAGACTTCCAACAAAGCCATATAGACCAAGGACTCCAGCCAACAGGCCCGGAAATTCTTGCAACTTCTCTAAGTGGTTTTTATTAAAGGCTTTCAAGTCACCTCAATTTTCAAAGCCATCAAAACCTCAGGTCCATTTACAGCGCAGAAGCGGGCTTCAAGGCAGAGCACCACTAGCAACCTGGCTCCTGGTACCGGAATAAGAGGAAGTGTGTCAGGACAGCGCTTCATATCACCAACCTCAAAATAACTGCTTCATAATACCTGACCTTCCCTTAACCTCCATGGTAGTACCATCCCCCACCCAGGGGAATGGGGCAAGACCCTGGTTCTGGGCCAGGGCCCATTGTTTGTCCATAAACATCCTAATCTCTTTCCTCTTTTTACTTTCTTTGCTCTTTCTAAATGACTTTCCCTAAACCCAAACACATCTTTTTCTCCTTTGGGCTATATTCCAAGGCTATTCACAGCAAATGTTCTTAGAACTGCATCTTAGCCCTATCGGAACAAAGCTAGAGAAATACATCCAAGGAAAGGAATGTTATGTGAATGTCTGAAGCAATTAGCCAAGGAAAAGAAACTGCAGTATGCCACTCCGGCCAAGAAGAGCAAGTAAATCCCAGGAGCCAAATTTACCTATTTCCTGTATGCATGAAGAGCAAACTTAAGCCAACTTCGGGAACAAAGACTCAAGTATATTAAACATGTAGATAGGAAGCAAACGATCATTTATTTATGACATGCAGTTTAGAAAAGAGAACAGATTTTTTTTTTCTCATGTGAGGTGGGGGAGAGGACAGGGGAATTAAATATTAAAATCTAAGCAACCCTGTTCTTGTTACTTTAACAAAAGAAAGCTGTCTTTTCACCTTAACACTCCCTTTTCTTTCTTCAACTCAGTCCTTTCAACAACTTGCAGCAAAATCAAGTACATGAAGTACTGAGTCAGCTTTTGAAATACTACAGAAACCGTCTAGGGAATTATGCTGAATTTGAGTCTCCTGTTTTGCTAGAGCAACCATGTAGAATCACTGTATAAGGGGTCCTGAATGATATCTGTCACAACAGCATTGACCTTAGCTGTCATGTTCTTAAGGTACCATATGCTACCCTTCAGTTCAACCTTAAAAGCCAAAATCCAGAGTTTCCTAAGCCATTTTTAATCTCTACCCATTCTACCTGTGATTTGTTCTTAAATACATGCAGTGGATTATGGCTAATGAACTCTTTGTTTAGCTACAAAGGTAGTCTTCCTTTTTGCTAAGGGAACATATACAGCAGTAGCCAGAATAGTAGACACTGGCAATAGCAAACTTTCTAACAAACATATTAAAAACTAATGCCACCAGAGGGGACTCTGTGTATTTTATAAAACCCAGCAGAAATCCTTTACAAGAGTTTTTATTTCCGGAGCGCCTGGGTGGCTCAGTCAGTTAAACGTCCAGCTTTGGCTCAGGTCATGATCTCATGGTTCAAGCCCCACATTAGGCTCTGTGCCGACAGCTAGCTTAGAGCCTGGAGGCTTACTTCAGATTCTGTGTCTCCCTCTCTCTCTGACTCTGCCCTGCTCATGCTGTCTCTGTCTGTCTCTCTCTCAAAAGTAAATAAAACATTAAAAAAAAACTTTTTTTTAAGAGTTTTTATTTCCTTCCTCAGAAGCTTTCAATTAAGAAGATAAACAAATGCTTTAAGAGTATTTTATAGGGGCTCTGGGTGGCTCAGTCGGTTAAGCGTCCAGCTTTGGCTCAGGTCATGATCTCACAGTTCATAGGTTCGAGCCCTGCGTCAGGCTCTGTGCTGACAGCTAGCTCAGAGCCTGGAGCCTGCTTCAGATTCTGTATCTCCCTCTCTCTCTCTGGCCCTCCCCTGCTCGCGTGCTGTCTCTCAAAAATAAAAAACATAAAAATAAATAAATAACTTAAGAGTATTTTATAGTAGTTAACTGTTTAAAAAATCACCTTAGTCAGAATGAACCCAACAATAAGTATTCTATACAAGTCTATCTGAAACCTTAACACTGACAAATATTTTCTTGGTCAAACTGCAGAATTCTGTATCATCCTGTTGGGTAATCAGAGTTAGTTCTACTAATTAACATTCAAAGTTAGGGACAAAATGAGTAAAATACCTTAAATACCTCAGTTTTCTTGTGAGAACTGTCACCAACTTTCACTACTGCCTCAGTACAGAATAAACTAAAGGCATTTATTACAACAGGCTCATGACTGTTATGTCAGTGGCTTAAACAGGAGCCCCAGAAAAACTACGTAAGAATTCAGATAGCTAGAAAACCGGTTTAACTTTACATCTGGGAATTGAGTGCAAAAGTAAGATCATATATCAACTACATTGAGAAGTATTCAGATTAAACCAGTAGTTCCAACACTAGCCAAGAGGCCTGGCTACCCTTGATCTCTAGAGGGATCTGTGATAAAGCTACACCTGTGCAAAACCCCAAAATTAATCTATGTAATACTTCCTGAAAGTCCACAGTAATCCCTGCTTAGATTAGCATTCCTTTATTATTGAGACACCTGGCCGACACCCGGAATGCTATAAGCAATTTCTACAGGTAAACAAGTTTGCCCTATCCAGTAAATCAACTCTGAACTCAAGTCAGCCTTACAGTGTTTTAATCTCAAAAAATTTTAAACTGAAACTCTACATTTGGGGATTCAAAATGTTCAGGGGCACCTGGGTGGCTCAGTTGGTTAAGCATCGGACTTCAGCTCAGTTCATGATCTCAGGGTTCGTGGGTTCGAGCCCCACGTTGGGCTCTGTGCTGACAGCTCAGAGCTTGGAGCCTGCTTCGTATTCTGTGTCTCCCTGTCTCTCTGTCCCTCCCCCACTCATGCTGTCTCTATCTCTCATAAATAAATAAACTTAATTTAAAAAGATGTTACCCCATCTGCCACATATCCCCACTCCCACTGAAAACAACTTCCTATTACTGCTAAGATCATTACAGCATGAAACAGCAGAGATCAGTACACAAGCCGAAGTAAGATGAAGAACATTCAGCTGGACTGCCAACTCCTAACCTCTTGGCCTCTCAGCTTTTTCCTTCTTTAGAGATGAACAATTCCACTTTGCTGGACAGGTTAATAACTGGAGTATGGATAACAGATGTACAAACCTAACCCAGTACCTGGAACATGGTAAGCCCTCAATAAATGGTAACTGTTACCATGACAGTCATAATTTAATACTGAGGCAGAGGGGCGCCTGGGTGGCTCAGTCAGTTAAGCATCCGACTCAGGTCATGATCTCAGGGTTCGTGAGCTCGAGCCCCACGTCAGGCTTTGTGCTGACAGCTAGCTCAGAGCCTGGAGCCTGTCTTCGGATTCTGTCTCTCTCTCTGACCCTCCCCTGCTCGCACTGTCTCTGTCTCTCAAAAATAAAAAACATTAAAAAAAATTTTTTTTTAATATGGAGAGGCAGGACTACAAAAACGGCAAAATGTTCTGTGTAAAAGGATACACTCTAGTCTCACACAGGGAAATAGGCATGATGTGTTTGGCATTAACAGCATAATAGCTGTCAAGTACTCTTCTAAGCTCTTAGTCCATTTGTTTTCTGGATAATTTACTTAATTCTTATTATCTCCACCTTTACAAGAAAGAAAATCCAGACAAGCAAGGTCTGGCAAATCCAAAAAACTGAATCACAGCTACTGCTCTTAACCCAACTCCACACCGAACAAAGCCATTCAAGGACGACTCCTCTTCAACGGAGGGATAGATCTTGGGCCAGGTTATTAACATGAAATTTGAGTTTGAAAAGTCCTTGGGCCCCACCCTCCCCTGTTTAAACTTGAACACTATCCAATGCTAATTCAACATTAAAGGGTAAAACAACTTAGTGGTTTAGGAGCGTGAACTGGTGAGTCAGACAAAGTAAGGCCTGCTATGAGGCACATACTAGTTGGGTGACCTTACTTTTTGTGAACCTCAGTCTCCACATCTGCAAAACGGGGATACAAGTAGCACTTACTTAATCTCTTCCGAGTACTAATGCAAGGATTCACATAAACCACTCTATACAATGTTCCTAAGTGTTACTTTTTGAATAATGGAAACTATGCAAAAGGGGAGTAAGGGAAGAACGACAGTGGAAAGCGGAGCGGTCCCTGAGTGACCCAGCAGACACCTGAGCGAAGACCCTCCCCAGCCTTCGGGGCAGTCGCCCACCGCCTGGGAGCCCGCCCTTACCACTCTTGGGTTTAGACTCGCCGGCCGGCCCCGCCGAGGCGGAGCGGGGCGGCTGTTGCCCTTTGCTGCTGCCCGAAGAGGCGGAGGAGCTGCTGGAGCCGCTGTTCTTGTCCATGTCGGAAGCGGTGGCGGCGGCGTTGGGGGAGCTCTGCGGCATCAACGGGGGCCTCGGAGGCGGCGGCGGTCGGAGCGGAGCGGGCGCGGCGGGGACCCAGGCTCATGGCGTTCAGGGCCGGCGGGGGTCGGCGGCGGCAGCGGTTCTCGGCCTTCATGGCGACATTTTTCCCTGTTTCCTTCCTCGGCTTCTCAAACTGGAAAGAGAAGCAGCGGGCGGGGCTGTCGAGCCCGGCGGCAGCGGCGGCGGTGACCGAGGAGGAGAAGGCCGGGGCTCGGAGGTCCGGGCCGGGCCTGGCGGGGCGGAGGCTACGGGGGAAGGGGAGACGAGGGAAGGCGCGGGAGCCCCGCCGGCCGGCCGGACACGCTCTCCCGCCGCGGGGCAGGGGAGAGGGCTGGCTGTCTTGGTGTCGGGGACCGGTGTCTCCGACACAGCGACCGACACGCGCCTCTAGGCCGAGGCCGAGGTGCTCCGGGAATGGCGACGAGTCGCCAAACAGCATCTCGAAGAACCCGGATGGACTCTATATATAGAGGCGATGTGGGAGTGAGGCCCTCTGGGAAACGTAGTTTTCTATCTACATCCGGGCCTAGTGATTTCCACTACCTCCCCTTCCCCCACAGAAAAGTTGATGGGACTTGTAGTTCAGGTTTTAGTTTTAGTACGCTCGCTAAGAATGTGTAAAATAATAATATGCACTACTAATAATAACGAATCCAAACATTGGAATACCTGTGAAATCCTTTTATTTACTCATTGTTTAATTTATAGTTCTTATTCTAGCATTAATATCAATTTATTCATGGCCTTTATTTTATCTAATAATAATAACAACAATAAAAAAACTTACATTTAATATCACTTTACAACACTTCTTCATACAAAACTTCACTTCACTGTTAACAAACCGTTTATTGATATAAGTCATTTTTAATATTACATGTAATTGTTAATTACATTATGAGTGCTTATCATTAACAGGCATTGCACTGTGGGTTATATGGATCATCACACTTAATCCTCACATTAAAGCAATTTAAAATTTTTTTTAATGTTTTATTTATTTTTGATACAGAGAGAGACAGAGCATGAGAGGGGGAGGGGTAGAGAGAGGAGACACAACCGGAAGCAGGCTCCAGGCTCTGAGCTAGCTGTCAGCACAGAGCCGGACGCGGGGCTCGAACCCACGAACGTGAGATCTGACCTGAGCCGAAGTCGGAGGCTTAACCGACTGAGCCACCCAGGCGCCCCTAAAGCAATTTTAAAGACAAGGAAACTGCCTTAAAAAGCTTCCATCAATTACCCAAGATCAAATAGCTAATAAATAATGTTCTCAACTACCTATGAGATAAGCAGTTCTCTATTTTACAGATATGGACACTGCAACTTAAAAAATCTTGTCACATCCATCTGTACTTCGGGAAATTATAAATGATTTCTTCCAACCAAAGCAGTTTGAGATTCAAAGGATCACATACATTGTTAAAGAGATGAATAAATAATTTTTCAGACTAACCTCAGCTACTTAGAAACCTATTATATGCCAGGCACTGTGCTGAGCGCAAGGAATGCCAAAATATATTCATATTGAGGTCTTTAATATACTCACAGTTTCTTACATGAATTAAGCAAATAAGAAACTACAGTGGTTAGGCCAGTGCTCAACAAGAACAAGGCCATGTTCAGTTCACGCTAGAGTATCATGAAGCCAAATGGCTATGGATGAATCCAACACCTTCTAGACTGTCTTTGAGCTGCAGATAAACACAAAACTCAAGGCCCAGCTAAGGGAGCCAAATATAATAACAGCCAAGGAAACTTATGTTAGTTGTGGTCAGAAAGCTATTATAATCTTTGTTCATATTCGTCAACTTAAATCTTTTCTGAAAATCCAAGTCCAGCTAATAAGTAAACTGGAAAAAAGTTCATTGGGAAGTGTGATGTCTTTATTGCCCAGAGTTGCCTGAGCCAACTCAAAAAAGCTGTACAAGACATAAGCAGTGTTCCACACTCTGGCAGCTGTGCACAATGCAATCCTGGAGAGCTTAGTCTTCCCAAGTAAAACTATGGGGAAGAGAATCCACGTGAAACTGGATGGCAGCCAGCTCATAAAGGTTCATTTAAATAAAGCATAGCAGAACAATGTGGAACACAAAGATGAAACTTTTCCTGTCTACAACAAGCTCACTGGTAAGGATGTTAATTTTGAATTCCCAGAGTTTCACTGGTAAACAAAACTAACTGAGTAACATATCATTCACAAAAAGCAAGCAAGCAAGAAAACTACAATGGAAAATGGTAGTGAGAGCTCTAATAGGAGCACCTGGGTTCTCAGTTGGTTAAGCATCTGACTTCAGCTTAGGTCGTGGTTTGTGAATTGGAGCCCTGCATCAAGCTGACAGTGCAGAGCCTGCCTGGGATTCTCGCTGGCAGGCTCTCTGCCCCTCCCCAAATTGCATGTGCACCCATGCGCATGCTCTCTCTCTCTAAATAAACTGGAGGGGGAAAAGAAACTCTAATTCCTTTAAAAAAGAGAGAGAGCGCTAAAGTTAATACTAAATGCTCACTGTAGAAAAGGCTCCAAGGAGAGAAGTACGAAGAGGTGGGGAGGGTAGAAGAAGGCTTCCCAGAGAGGTGTCACTTGAGTTGATACTTGGAAGGATGAGTGAAATTTCAGCACTCACATATGAACAAATAAAGAAACAAAATTCTGGAATTCTCCTAATTGGGTACTTTTTGGCTCCTTATTTATCATCACATTAGTAAGTACTATATACATAAGTCAATCAATTTCTTGAAATTAAGTTTTAACTGCAATTAAGATAATTAGGTACTAATCTCTTATTTTTAAATTTCCTTAAAATGCTTGTCTTGCTTCACCTTTTGCAGTTTTTCCCACAAATCATATTGAAATGAGAGAACAGATACATAATGCTGGTCTGAAAACTTACTTTGATGTCTGGAAGGAACAGGCCCAAATCCTGAGGTCCATCCTTATATATGACTAAATATGGAAGATATACTAAGGTTCCTTGATGAATTTTTATTTCCTTTAACAACAATGTGAGAGGGGTACCTGGGTGGCTCAGTCGGTTAAGTGTCCAGCTTCCGGCTTCGACTCAGGTCATGATCTCACAGTTTGTGGGTTCGAGCCCTGTGTAGGGCTCTGTGCTAACAGCTAGCTCTGAGCCTGGAGCCTGCTTCAGATTCTGTATCTCTCTCTCTAACCCTCCCCTGCTCCCACTGTCTCTCTCTGTCTCTCAAAAATAAAAATAAAAATAAATTAAAAAAATTTTTTTAATTTTTTTAATGTTTTATTTATTTATTTATTTTTTATTTTGTTTTATTTATTTTTGATACAGAGAGAGACAGAGCATGAGAGGGGGAGGGGCAGAGAGAGAAGGAGACACAGAACTGGAAGCAGGTTCCAGGCTCTGAGCTAGCTGTCAGCACCAGATCCTGACGCGGGGCTCGAACCGACGAACGTGAGATCTGACCTGAGCTGAAGTCGGAGGCTTACTCGACTGAGCCACCCAGGCGCCCCTAAAAAAATTTTTTTAAACAACAACGTGTGAACTCTGATTACATGGATGAATCATTCCTTCTATCACTCTTTAAAATAAAAGAGAGGGAAGAGGAAAAACCCATGCAGTTATTCCAAAAGAAAGCAGTGGGTGTCCATCTGTCAGGCTACACATTAAACCAGGAAGGGATTTTTCATTTTCAAAATAGTTTCTTAGGGTCCTTGGCACTTTCTCCTTGTGAAATATTTACAGGAAACATACATTTAAAAAGAGAATCAAAGCAGAAATATAGAAATCCAAGTAAAACTCACCACCTCCATCCTCTTCTGCACAAGATGGTCTACATTACCCTTTCCATAAAAAAGAACAGGAAAATCTGGGGTTGAAGTAAACATCCATGCTCTGCCAGTTGGCGCTAGAAGTGTAGCTTTGTGACAGCAGAAGAGGGAGGGTGAGTGGTGATTGTGTCTGACTTGCTAGCCACCAGAGCTTTCCTTCCCATTTATGAACTTTTTAAGTTCATAAAATGGAAAGACCAAAGAACAGCCTTTCCTATGTTTACTTTTCAGAGTAGTGGAGCATATGTTTCTCAAGAATGGTCTAAGAATTCCTTGCATCAGAATCATCAGGGTGCGCCTGGGTGGTTCAGTTGGTTAAGCGTTCAACTTTGTCCCAGGTCATGATCTCATGGTCTGTGGATTTGAGCCCTGCATAGGGCTCTGTGCTGACAGCTAGCTCAGAGCCTGGAGCCTGCTTCAGATTCTGTGTCTCCCTCTCTCTCTGACCCTCCCCTGCTCATGCTCTCTCTCTCTCTAAAAAATAAATAAGGATTTTTTAAAAATTAAAAAAAAAAAGAATCATCCGAGAAGTCTGTTCAATAAACATTCCCAATACCCATCCCAGATTTACAGATACAAAATCTCTGGTATTGGGGGGGGGGGGGGCCAGGAATCTGCATTTTAAACATCAAACGAGGTGATTGTTAGGCACATCAAAGTTTGAGGCAATTGACCTTGTAATTTGCCTTGCAACCACACCGTATCTCATTTTTCTCCTTCTGCATCAGAAAACAAGAGTTACTGGCTATCTTGTGAGTTAGTACTCACACTGTTGGTTGACAAGATTCAGAGACATAGCCGCTGAGACGTGATTGGGGGTTTTCCTAAGGTCCCTTCACTTCTGATCAATTCTGTATTCAATGTGGCAAGAGAGAGAAGGATTTTCGGGTGCTCAAAGACTAGTAGCCTCTGGATCCCAGAGGTCACGCATAGCTCTCCAGCAGAAGATTTTAGGACGCATTCGATTATTTCTGTCTCCTACAGGCCGCCGTCGGCCCTCTAGTGATGCCGCACGACGTACTGTGCGGCAGCTCTCATCCTACTGCCAAGATGGCGGCCCACAGGAGCTGTGTTCTATGGAGCTACTGCGGTCGTAGGTGGTCGTGGGTGATGCGGTGCTACGAGCTCCCCGGGCTTCGCAGCGCCTGGGCTGGGGGCCAGCTGGGTGCGCGGCAATTATCCCAAAAGAAGCAGGCAACGGAAACACACTTCGGGTTTGAGACTGTGTCGGAGGAAGAGAAGGGGGGCAAAGGTGAAAAGGGCGAGAGGGCGGATGGAGGGACCTATCTGCGATCTAGTTTCTTCTGCTCAGCTAGGAGTTGATTTTAAGTCCTGTTAACTCGGATGGCGTAGCCTGTGCTGTCCTGACCTCCAAGGAGTCATTTCAGCCTGACTTCTCAAAGCTTAGATGCCTCCTCTTATTGAACACAGTAATTATCACTAAATCCCATCAATTGGATATTTACGATGTGCCAGGCACCATTCAGATATTATTTCCACTTCTCATTTCAACCTCCCGACGATGGGTATTGTTATCCCCAAGTTACACATGAGGAAATTGAGACTTAAAGATTAAACAAGAACATGCCCACTTTAACATAGTGGTCAGTATTTGACTCAGTTTGGAGTGACCGCACAGCTCATGTTTTTCAACTCTTGCTAACGGGATGGACCATTTTTTCTAGAAAGTAAGAAGGAAACTAACTTCTCTGGGCCTCAGCTTCCAAGTTTTACAAGTAGGCATGATAGTAACCTTTCTCTTGAAGTTACAATGAGGATTAGATTACCTCATACATTCAAGTATTTTGAACAAGCCTGACACTTGTAACTGCTCAATAACGGTTACGTATGGTTGAGCAGTTTCTTTGTGTCCATTATGGTATAGGCATGGGAAAGGAAAAGAACTGTTTTAAAACTCCAGCTGTACCACTTTTAATGGAGAAGGTATTATGCCCATTTTACAGAAGGGTATGGTGAAGCTCTGAGAGTTTCCTTCACTTGGCCTTTTGTCACCAAAGAAATAAAGAGAAAGAATTAACAATGGAATGTCCTATCCTTTTAAAGACTACTATGTTGTCTTACCTCTCACTTCTGCCTTACTAAATATAAATACATAGCTCTACTCTACCTCTTTGAATATTATTTTAAGTTAACATTTATTTCATAGAACTGTGAATCCCCAGAAAGCTAGGAGAGTGGCTTTTTCATATCTATATTCTTAGTGCTTGATGCACATTAAAATGCACGAGTTTGATAACTGCTTGTGAAATAAGAGGAGCCAAGTAAAACAACAGTAGACTTGTATTAAGGACTTCAAACATTTTTACATACTTTACATTAATGCTTATAAGTACAGCCTTATGAGGTAGGGATTAATAGCCTGATATTATAGATGAAGAAACTGTTGAAACAGAGATATTAAGTCAGTTGCCCAAAATTCTGCTAATAAGTGGCAAAATTGGGGGTTTGAATTCAGGTGAGTTGAATTCAGATGGGTTGCTTTCAAAATGATAATAATGCCTAACCTCTGTATTGTACTTTACAACATATAAACAACATCTCACACAATGACAAGCAAGAAAGAAGTTACCCACTGAGCTAAATATAGATCTCCCACACTGAGAGCCAGCATTGAAGAACAGGCAGTCTTCCTTTGGCACAGTATGGTAGGACCATTTATGCACACTGAAATCATGTACAATGATCTTAATTATCAATGAGAACAATTGCAATTGTTCCATGACCTTTAAAAATTATTGAACGTCAGGGGCACCTGGCTGGCTCAGTTGGTTGAGCATGTGACTCTCAATCTCAGGGTAGTGAGTCCAAGCCCCACACTGGGCATAGAGCTTATTTTAAAAAAGATTATTGAACATCAAAAACTCTCTCACTGTTAGTTATTAAGGTATAGGGCCAATGAAACAAATAGTAAAGTCAGTATTTATTTAGCACGTTATAATTTGAAATTAGGTTTAAATTAATTTAATTTAATTTATTTATTTGTTTATATTTTTTTTAAGTAGGCCCCATTCCCAGCCTGGGGCTTGAACTCACAACCCTGAGATCAGTTTGTGATTTCAAGCTCTACTGACTGAGCCAGCCAAGTGCCCCAAGATTAGGTTTAATTTTAATTTATTTAATGTAAAGACACCTTGGCAGCTTAGTTGGTTGAGCGTCCAACTTTGGCTTCCATCATGATCTCACAGTTTGTGAGCTTGAGCCCCATGTCAGGCTCTGTGAGGACAGCTTACCCTCTGTCTCACTCTCTCAAAAATAAATAAACATTACAAATTATAAAAATGTAACATTAAAAATTATTTAATGTAGTCAGAATTTTCAAATCTTAAGTTTCTTTTTTTTTTGAGTTAAAGTTCTAATAAAAAGAATTAGAAGCATTAAGTTTTATTCCTTCATAAGAAAAAATGTATGAAGAGTAGTTTGAACAGTGTTTGCTACCTTCTGGTCATATAATTTACAATAGGGAAGCTTCTCTATGCCTTGGCAAATTGCTATACTCCTTTCTAAGTTTCAATCATCTTGTAACATTTTTTCCTTTTACTTTCAATTTTTTCACTTTTCATGAAGTATCTCCAGGAATTCCTTTACTGTGAGATTTTTCACTGGCATCATTTCCTCTGGGACATCTTCAACCTTTTTGTCATAACCACATCCTCATTTACATTCCTAAGTTCATCTTCACAAAGTTTGTATCAGCGGAGTCAGCTGTTTCTCCTGCAAGCCCATGGACATTTCACTTCCAGTATTACCACTTTTCATTTCTTTGCGGTGCTTTCATTTTCATTGGCCAATCTCCTCTTTGAACTATCTAGTTTTACAAAATGCCGCATGTATTACAACTGAGAGATAGGGAGGTAACAACTATATGCTTTGCTGTCTGTGTGTGAACTGCATGACTGGTGTGCAGTGACCTAGCAACCGCATTGGTTACTGATCATGACAGGTCTGTTATTTACAGATTGACTTAGGAACTGAAGAACTATCAGCGGAGTTTGTACTTTATGCAATTACCATTGATAAACCATTGGAACTGAATGATGTTGCAGCAGTGGTGGGGCGGGGGGGGGGGGGGGGGGGGGGGGGGGGGGGGGGGGGGGGGGGGAAGGCTGATGTTATTTAACTAAGCCACCATAACTGAAACTCATGTATATGAGAACCATGCAAAGCAAAAACTGCTTATACACAGTGGGTTGAGCCTTAGAGTCCCTCAATACGCCAAAAGATGTTCAAAAGAAAAAAGCAAGTTTGGAGAGCCTGGGGTTGAGAAAGGCATTCAAGATTGTGTTAAAGGAGGGACTCTGTAGTCTGCTGATTCAGCAGAGGACAGTGGTGGTTTGGATCTATGCAGCCCATTTCATCTGAAACTCAAAGCATCTCTCCATTCCCTAATTCAGCCTTATGGCAGGGTGATGGGGAGCTGGCACTGAGTTTTTCATCTTATGGACAGAGAAACAGGTGTAAAGCAGTTAAATGTAGGCTATGTTTTAAAGTGTCTTGGTGGGGCGCCTGGGTGGCTCAGTCGGTTGAGCATCTGACTTCGGCTCAGGTCATGATCTCACAGTTTATGGGCTCGAGCCCCGCGTCGGGCTCTGTGCTGACAGC
Organism: Suricata suricatta; assembly: GCF_006229205.1. Lineage (NCBI taxonomy): Eukaryota > Metazoa > Chordata > Mammalia > Carnivora > Herpestidae > Suricata > Suricata suricatta. The sequence goes on from NC_043713.1 coordinate 73,772,741, forward strand.
TCAGAGCCTGGAGCCTGCTTCAGATTCTGTGTCTCCCTCTCTCTCTGACCGTCCCCTGCTCATGCTGTGTTTCTCTCTCTCTCTCTCAAAAATAAATAAAAAACAAAACAAAACAAAACAAAGAAGTGTCTTGGGTAGTAAATTCCTTTTCCAGTTAGCTCAGATTCCACATTCACCCTTGATCCTATTAGATTTGTGAGGAGATTTATGAGGGCCCTCTGCGGTGTGGCTTGGCCCTAAATTGGGCCTGAGGTTTTTCTCTGTGATCCCAGCAGATATGAGCTGAGGCCTTCCCATCTATTGCTATGTCTTTCTAACAGTTTTGTTGTGTTTCTATTATAATAAGCATTAGAAAAATTTCATACCCCCCATTCTCTAAGAAATGGAAACCTATTTAGTACCAAGTAGTTGTGTGGCATTATTATGGGGTCCTGGTCCTAGATAAAGGTAACTAAGACAGTAGAAAAGAGGTTGGTTTCTTACATTGAGTAATTTAAGCCTTTTTAAAAAGACTTAAGGAGTAGATTGAGGGAGGCACCTGGGTGGCTCAGGTCGTTGAGTGTTCGACTTCGGCTCATCATGATCTCACAGTTTTGAGAGTTTGAGCCCCACATTGGGCTCAGTGCTGTCAGTGCAGAGCCTACTTCAGATCTTCTGTCTCCCTCTCTTTGCTTCCACTTGCAATCTCAAAAATAAGTAGATTTGGGCATCAAGCATTATTACTTAACTTCACCTGACAAAGACAGACAACTTCAGGGAAGAAAAGCTTCATCCTCTCTCATTTAGGATTTCACCAAGATAATCTTGTTAATAGCACAATTAATTGTGTTGTGTTGTGTTTCTCCTATGCCAGTCTATCATGTGTTTGAAAGTGTGGCCAAGAAGTATGATGTGATGAATGATATGATGAGTCTTGGGATCCACCGTATCTGGAAGGATTTGCTGCTCTGGAAGATGCGCCCATTTCCTGGAACCCAGCTGCTCGATGTTGCTGGAGGCACAGGTAATGTCCAGTTGAGAATCCCTGAGTATCACTGAGCATTATTTTATAGAAGTTAGTGTTTCTCGTTGGAACGATCTAGCTTACCTACCATTAGGCTGAAGATGGTAATTGAAAATCAATATACTTCTTTTTTTAAATAGTTTTAATGTTTATTTCTTTTGAGGAGAAGGAGGGGCAGAGAGAGAGGGGAAAGAGAGAATACCAGGCAGGCTCCATGCTGTCAGCACAGAGCCTGATATGAGGCTTGAACTCACAAGACTATGAGATCATGACCTGAGCCTAGATCAAGAGTTGGATGCTTAACAGACTGAGCTGCCCAGGCACCCCAAAAATCAATATACTTCTAAGAAAGGTTTAACTACATGTCACTCAAAAGCACAAAATATCAGCTTTTTGCTTATCATTTTTCTAAGATGCACAGGGTCACAAAGTAAATAGATTACTTTTTCCTCCAGTGACACCTCACCCTCTACTTGACCATTTTCTTTTCTTTTTTCTTAAAAAAAATTTTTTTTTTATTTATTTTTGAGAAAGAGAGAAGAGCACAAGCAGGGGAAATGGCAGAGAGAGGGAGACACCAGATCCAAAGCAGACTCCAGGCTCCAAGCTGTGAGCTGTCAGCACAGAGCCCGATGTGGGCTTGATCTCATGAGCTGTGAGATCATGACCTAAGCTGAAGTTGGACGCTTAACCAACTGAGCCACCCAGGTGCCCAGACCATTTTATTTTCTGTTTAACCATTAATCCACTTTCCCTCTTTCTTTGGGGAGATCCCCTTTATAATATTCCATAAGCTCTCTAGACAACCTTATCTACTCAATCCCCTATTATATCAGAAATCAAAAGCTCAATTGTGTTTTGTTTTGTTTGAGAAGCAGGTAAAAGTTTATTAGAATATAAGATTAGAAAGAATTGTAGGAAAGCTCTATTTTTGTTGTTGTTTCATGTTTATTTATTTTTGAGAGAGAGAGATACAGAGTCCGAACAGTGAGGGGCAGAGAGGGAGACACAGAATCCAAAGCAGCTCCAGGCTCTGAGCTGACAGCACAGAGCATGATGCAGGGCTTGAACTCACGAGCCGAGAGACCATGACCTGAGCCGAAGTCAGACGCCCAACCGACTGAACCATCCAGGTGCCCCAGAAAGTCTCTTTACAGAGAGGGGACATTCGACAGTGCGTGCCCCAAAAGCTCAATTGTTTATACATGGTCCTTTGTTACTCGGTGCACTCTAGGCATTTGGGGTGTAAAGGTCATGGGTTTCTAAAATGCATCTTGGTGATGTTATCAAATGGTTAATGTACATGTTAAATTATATTAGAATAATGTGTCATACAATGTAATAATATCATAATCTATACCAATACAATAACATAGAATAACAAATTACTGAACAGTCTCCATGTGTGAAACATGTTTATGTCTGGCTTTGTTGGTATGGTCCTCTCAATGGAAGCTCAGAAAGCAGTAAGACACCTTGTTCCGTGGAAGACAATTTAACAGATTCTATTAAAATCTAGAATCTTCAGGGGTGCCTGGGTGGCTCAGTTGGTTAAGTACCAACTTGTGATTCAGCTCAGGTCATGATCTCGAGGTTCATGGGATCCAACTCCTCATCAGGTTCCACAATGACAGTGCGGAGCCTACTTGGGATTCTCTCCCTCTCTCTCTGCCCCTCCCCTGCTCCTATGCTTACACTCTCTCTCTCCCAAAAAGAAATAAAACTTTTTAAGAAATCTAGAATTCCAATTCTATATATGTAGTCTAAAAAAAACAAAAAAAAAAAACCTTGCACAAAGATACAGCCACAGAAAGGGTTCAGGCAGAGCTGCCTACATCTGTGGCTTTATCCTGTAGCTTTACAGCATGCTGGCAACTGCCCATTTAGAAAATGTAATTAGAAGGTAATCCCATATATTAAAAAAGACATTTTAAAAATATATAGCTACAAATATGCTCACTGCATCATTTTTAGTAGTAGTGAAAAATTGGAAGTAACCTATTTCTGCCTCAGTAAAGAAATTGTTTTAAATTAAGACACATCCCTTCTACAAAATATTATGTAGCTATTTAAATGAATGCTATAAGTACTGGTGGAAAGTTCTCAAGGACATATTCAGTGGGAAGAGAAGGAAAACAAGTTGTATAACTCTGTGTAGAATATGATCCTTATGTAGGTTTTAAGGTGTTTCAAGTACTTAAATATATAGAAAAGTGACCAGAGAATACCTAATTCATTGGAGAGACTGGAAAAACTTAGGATACATTTCTTGCAAATAGTGTAAGGAAAATAAAGACAATATTATAACAAAGGAAATGGGACCTAGAAAGCCCTGTTTTGGCCCAACCAGTATTTACCTGGTCACGATAACGGACACTTTTGATTTTCAGCTTGTAGACTCTAACCAGCAAAGCAGAGAAGATGTAATTATAGAGGTAGAACAAACGTTATCAGTCATGACAGCATTAAAGCTCATACAATAGAAGGTTGAAGGGATTCAAGAGGTACCATCTGTGGTTGATGACATAGAAATGAAATATTAATTAGTCTGCTACTCTAGTTTACAAAGGAATCTATGAGGAACTATGAAATGTGATACGAATATATTGGGAAGATGGAGGCAACCAGAGATGAGGGGTGAGATATCATTACAAATGTGGTAAGTAAAGAGCTGGAGTCGACAGAAGGAACAGCTGACAGAGTCGGGAAGGATGGTGTCTGGGAGCTGAACAGGGCGTGGGAAGTGGTAGGACAGGAACCATTGCTGGGAATTATACCCTTATGTCGCTTCCCTAACAGTTATTAGTCAGAGACCAGCAGGGCTTCACACTCAGCACTTAACACTGGTTACGTCTGGAGAGGGTATGGACAAAGAATGGGACTTTTATGTTTTATTCTAAATATTTAATTGAGTCTTTTATAGTGAAAATGTGTTTATGCATGATTTATGCTATTTTTTTTAAGGTGTTTGTTTTTTTTTAAGTAGGCTCCACGCCCAGTGTGGAACCCAGTGTGGGGCTTGAACTCACAATGCTGAGATCAAGACCTGAGCTAAAATTAAGAGTTGGATGCTCAACCAAGTGAGCCATCCAGGCACCCTAAAATGTTTTTAAGAATATTAGAAATTAACAGGGAACCCAAACAAAACAAACAAACAAACAAAAAACTAACAGGGAACCTGGCTGGTTCAGCTGATAGAACATTGCAACCCTTCTTTTTCCTTAAACTTTTATTTTGGAGAGAGTGAGAGAGCACAAGCAGGGGAGGGGCAGAGAGAGAGAGAGAGAGAGAGAAAGAATCCTAAGGCTCCACGCTCAGCATAGAACCCGACTCAGCTCGATCTCACAACCCTGGGATCATGACTTGAGCCAAAATCAAGAGTTGGATGTTCAAGCGGCTGAGTCACCAGGTGCCCCGAGTGTCTGGCTCTTGATTTCAGCCCAGGTCATGATCTCATGGTTTGTAAGATGGACACACTGAGCTCTTCGCTGACAGCATGGAACCTATCTGGGATTCTCTCTCTCCCTCTCTGCCCCTTCTCCACCACGTGTACATGTGCTCTCTCTCAAAATAAATAAAATGAACATTGAAAAATAGAATAAAATCTTTAAAAATACATTAGAAGGGATACCTGGGTGGCTCAGTTGGTTAAGCATCCACCTAACTCTTGGTTCCTGTTCAAGTCAAGGTCTTGCAGTTCATGGGTTCGAGCCCCATGTCGGGCTCTGCACTGGCAGCACGGAGCCTACTTGGGATCCTCTCTCTCTCCCCCGCCCCTGTTTGTGCTTGCTCTTTCTCTCTCAAAATTAAATAAATAAGCTTTAAACATATATATATATATATTTTAAGTTTTTGAAAACTGATGTTAGTTTTTTTTTTAGTTAACTATATAAAGGAAGAAAAACTTCAATTTTTGTACACTCTTCAAATCCTGTACCTTTGTTTCTCTGTTTGGGTTTTGGAAATGCTGGGGTTTTGTATGTATTTGTGTTTGCATCTTTCCTCCTGTTGGCTTCCCACAGGTGACATTGCATTCCGGTTCCTTAATTATGTTCAGGCACAGCATAAGGGAAAGCAGAAGAGGCAGTTACGGGCCCACCAAAATTTATCCTGGGAGGAAATTGCCAAAAAGTACCAAAATGAAGAGGACCCCTTGGGCGGTTCCCGGGTTGTGGTCTGTGATATCAACAAGGAGATGCTAAAGATCGGAAAGCAGAAAGCCCACGCTCAAGGATACAAAGCTGGTAAGTCAGCCCTACAGAAAGTAGACACGGCAGAAATATCTGTGTGGTTTTTTTTTTAATATTTATTTATTTTTGAGAGACAGAGCAGAGCAGAGGAGGGGCAGAAAGGGAGCCACAGAAACTAAAGTAAGCTCCAAGCTCTGAGCTGTCAGCATAGCCCAACGCCTGGCTGGAACCCACAAGCCAGGAGATCATGACCTGAGGCGAAGTTAGACACTTAACGGACGGAGTCACCCAGGCGCCCCATGTTTGTATGTTTATGAAATGAGATATATAAAATGTTCACATGCTTTAGTTTTCAGCTTTCAAAAATGTATAGATAGGCAGGAATCGATGATTTGCATGAAATCATCGTTTGTATAATTTGTGCACGTTATTTCAGAAACCCAGGGAGTTAGATTATCAGCCCCATGTGACTGAGCAGATAACCAAAGCCCAAAGAGCTGTAGTGTCTTACTGGAGTCACATGACTTTTAAATAGGCAGATCCCAATTTGGAGTTGAATCTTCTGATCTTACCTCTCAGGCCCTCAGACAGAAGTTTTGCTTTCAATTCCCAGCAACTCGCTGCCGACCCCAGTGCCCTGTTTTTGAGCCAGCCCATATCCCATCAGCCCTCGGAGAGATTGACAGACGTGGTAGCTGAGAAGGTGCTCTGCCCCTAAAGCAGAAACTTGCTTCAGACACAAAGAGTGCGAGCAGCTGACAGCCTCCAGCTCTTACAACTGTTAGGCTCTGCCTCAGCCTCCAAGTTACGCTCTTTCCTGACACGGCTCCAGAGCTCCCTATTGGCTTGGCCAAGGCTTTATCAGATCTGCACTGAGGTCTATAGGCTTGCCCTGCTCAGTGTGGCTTCCTCTTCCCTAGGTGTTCTCCCCTACACTCCCCCTGCAACACAAACACCTTTTGCACTCCTCCATCATCTCAGCATGTTTCTTTCTTTTTTCAAATTATCTTATCAGCATCTGTTTTCCAGAGGGCCCATCTGATAGAGTTAAAGAAACACGCAGAAACAGTTAAAGAAACAGCAGCAGATATGAGAGTGACTGCACTTCTCTGGGAACCCATTGCAACCTGAAAGTGGGCAGTTTGTGCCCTGGCTTAAAAATGTAGGCTTCATATTTCGCTTTCTGTTTGTTTTCAGGTTTTAAAATACTTTCCCCCAGTTGTTTCCAAGTGGAAGTAAGGCTCTGGCAGCTGCACCGCACCACTGTTTAGCCCACTAGTCACAGCTGCTGCACTGCCCTCTTCCCAGCTGGCCAAGCACTGCAGGCAGCCACTGTGTGAGGCACTGGGACAGGACAAAGAAAATAAAGTCCCTCAGGTCAACATCAGCGTTCCTGGCCTTCCCCTCCCCCACCAGGAGGGTCTATGGTTATTTTAGTTCAATTCTTCCTTCTCCTCCTCTGCCCACCCCCAGAGCAGCTGCCCAGACGAGCCACAACCCACTTGGCCTGCAAGATGAAGGGCTCTTTTGTTAACCGTCAACGCTGATCAGAAAGCAGACAGTCCCTAGTGTTTTTAGACAAAAGCATTATGTTTCCTTACTCCCACTGAAAAACGTGTTTCCCTTCCCTTTGGTGCTTAGCCATAAAGAATGGAGGATAAAACTAGAAATGATAGGCAGGGTTCCGTTTCTGGAATCATCTCTTCCATAGCATAGCTTGCCCTTCCCCCTCTCCCAGCTGCCAAGACAAATCCACCGGCATAGGAATTACCAAGTGCTGCAGAGACAGCTTTCCTCATCTTTCCTCCTGGCTTTGTCAGTCTCCGATAATGATGTATTTGTAAAAACTATCATGCTAAAAGAGTTGAAACTAAGGAGGAGCCGAGATTTTATTTTGTAATAGTAAAAGTCAATGTGAAAGGCATATTTATGTGTAGTGCTGTTGTTTTATTCATATTTTATGTGGAGCACTTCCTCCCCAAATGGAAGCTCTGATTATTTGATCAGTTATACAAGTGATTTATTTGAGAGAACTTTTGGATTTTGGAAAAGTACTAAGAAGAAAGTAAATATTACCTCTAATTGCAAATCATTCTCATTTCCTTTTTGTGAAATCAAAGCCTTCCTATATATATAAATTTAGTATCCTGCCCTAATTCAGCATTGAATCATGAGATTTTTCCATGTCACTAAAAATTCCTTAAAGTCATTATTTATAATATTCTCCTGTATGGATGTGAATCATGAAGAATTCACATAACTAATTTACATAACCAATAACCAATTGATCTTTCTTTTTTTCTAGTGTTTTTGCACATAGCACAGCATTGTATTTATACATCTGTATTTATAAATTTTTGCATGCATTTGTTAATTTTTTTACCTTCTGTATAATGGTGGACAAGTGTTTAAACTCTCTATATTTCAATTACTTTCTCTCTAAAATGGAAAGAATAGGGGTGCCTTGGTGGCTCAGTCAGTTAAGCAGCTAACTCCAGCTCAGGTCACAATCTCTCTGTTCCTGAGTTCAAGCACCACGTTGAGCTCTGTGCTGATAGCTCAGAGCCTGGAGCCTGCTTCGGATTCTGCATCTCCTCTCTCTGTTCCTTCCCCGCTCATGCTCTGTCTCTGTCTCTCTCTAAAATAAGCAAACATTAAAACATTTTTCTAAATGGAGAGAATAGGGGCACCTGGGTGGCTCAGTTGGTTAAGTATCTGGCTTTGGCTCAGGTCAGATCTCACGGTTCATGGGCTCAAGCCCCATGTCGGGCTCTGTGCTGACAGATAGCTCAGAGCCTGGAACCTGCTTCAGATTCTGTATCTCTCTCTCTCTCTGACCCTCCCCTGCTCGCACTGTCTCTCTCTCTCTCAAAAATAAATTGAAAAACATTAAAAAATTTTTTTAATAAATGGAGAGAATAAAAACTACCTTAGAGTAGGAGGTAATATACCATAGCTTTTGGTAATGCAGGCTCGGGGATAAAACAACCTAGTTCCAGTCCATCTGTGTGACGTTGGATAAGCTGCTTTAACCGTTCTGGTACTCAGCTTTACTCACCTAAAACATGAGGATGATAATAAGTGCTATCCCATGGAGCTGATATGAGAATGTGATAAGATTAATGTGTATAAAGTGGTAATAGAGACCCTTCCATCAAAGGCTCAGAGCAGTTGCTATGATGATGATGATGATGATGATGATGATGATGATGATGTCATCAACGTCCTCATAAATATCAATAGCTGGGTCAAAGGGCATGCTTATTTTATCTTTATTTTATTTTATTTGTTTGTTAAATACTGCTAGTTTGCTTTCTAGGAAGGTTATTTTCATTTTACTTCCTCTATAGAGCTTTCTTTCTATATTGCATTTTATAGCTGAATCAGTATCCTTGGAGGACATAGCCACCCTTTTATGTGGCTCCTTGGGTGTTTTCTGAATTTGTGACCAGACTTGGGGCTAGACACTTTGATTCTCCAATAGAACCAATATAACCAGGCTAAGTGCTATACTTAGAATACTCCTGATGACCCGCTGATACTCTTAACTCTACCTTACAGATGAGGAAACTGAGACAAAGTAATTTATTCAAGATTGTATGGCTGATAAATGGTGAAGCTGGAATTAGAACCTAGGCAGTCTAACCTCAGGACCTGGGATCTTAACCACGGTACTTGACACAAAACATTTAGTTGGTAAAAGTTGCTGGAGGGTGGGCATAACTAAGTATTCATCAGGTTCTACTCTGAGACCCTTGGGGAAGGAACTTCCTGCTGACTTCAAGAAATCAAATCCTCAAGGGGACAGGACACCTTGAAGACAGTGGCCAGAAACCCAGTGATGAAGGCAGGTGTGGATGGTATTCGCCCAGCACCAACGGTTCTCCAGTTCTCCCACACCAACCAGGTGTCCAGTGATTCATTTCAGTTGTGACACTGACTTCCAGAGTTAGTCTCAGATTCCACAGATTTAGAGGCTCAATACTATAAGACTCCCCCCAGTTCAGAAGTGAGCCACCAAGGGGGTGTCCAGGTTGCCTGTACTTCTGCCTGGCTGGCTACAAATTGGGGGGTTCCTGTGATGCCCTCCTCAGGTTTGACAGTTCACTGGGTGAAGAAGAGACAGCTATCCAGACCAAGAGCAGAAATGATGTTCTCTTTCAGGACTTGCTTGGGTATTGGGAGATGCTGAAGAACTACCCTTTGATGATGATAAGTTTGATGTTTACACTGTTGCCTTTGGGATCCGGAATGTTACACACATTGATCAGGTATGAATGATTACATCCTCAGCTTGAGTGACTCTCACGGTATTAGATCTCCCGAAATGGGCCCACGGAAAAGGAGGAAGGAGGGAGAGATTCTTCACTTGACCCAGCTCTTGAGTAGAATGACCATTTCAGGCTTAGGGGCTTTAATCCTTGAAATTTGCCAATTTTTCTAGTCACAAATTTGAAAAAGACCAAGACCGCAGAGCAGATCCCCATAGAAGCCTTTGTTGCTTGGGTTGGTATTCACGTCTTTCAGCTGTCGGTCCCACTCTGGCATTTCATCTGATTCCTCTCATTTGTGAAGTTGTCTGACCCTGTGAGTTTGCAGATCAGAGGCATTTCCAAGGCCGACACAGAAGAAGGCAGTCAAACACTATTTTGGCAGAAGGTAGTTAGAGTAATAAGTTGCTCTATAAGGAGAAGGGGAACATTCAGCTTGGAATCTGATGCAGTTCTGGGTTTTTTTGGTTTTTGTTTTTTAAGATTTTAGTTTTAAGTAGTTATTTTTTTAATTTATTTTGAGAGGGAGGGGGGCAGAGAGAGAGAGAGAGAGAGAGAATCCCACCAGGCTCTATACTGCCAGCACAGAGCCCAATGTGGGGCTCGAACCCACAAATCCTGAGATCATGAGCTGAGTGGAAGTCAGATGCTTACCTGATTGAGCAACCCACATGCCCCTATTTTTAAGTAATTTCTGCACCCAACATGGGGCTCAAACTAAGAACCTCAAGATCAAGAGTCTCACGCTCCACTCACTGAGCCAGCCAGGCGTCTCCTGATGCAGTTCTTCTTGATTTCTTTTTAAAAATTTTTTTACGTTTATTTATTATTAAGACAGAGAGAAACAGAGCATGAGTGGGGGAGGGACGGAGAGAGACAGAGACACAGAATCCGAGGCAGGCTCCAGGCTCTGAGCTGTCAGCACAAAGCCCAATGTGGGGCTTGAACTCATGACTTGTGAGATCATGACCTGAAGTCAGACACTTAACCGACTGAGCTACCCAGGCGGCCCAGTTCTTCTTTATTTCTACTTCAACATTCTATGTATCCTAAAGCATTTGAAGACAATAAGCAAGGCACCACGTTTTGGTTCTATAATGGGGGAGGGGGGCTCCAGTTACCTGGTTCCTCTGCTTTCGGTGGGATTTTTTTTTAAATGTTTATTTCTGAGAGAGAGAGAGCGTCAGAGTGTGAGCAGGGGAGAGGCGGAGAGAGAGGGAGACACAGAATCCGAAGCAGGTTACAGGCTCTAAGCTGTCAGCACGGAGCCCAATGTGGGCTTTAAACTTATGAACATAAGATCATGACCTGAGCAGAAGTTGGACTCCTAACTGATTGAGCCACCCAGCCACCTTGGTGGGACGTCTTTATGGTACACTTCAGCTTGGATTTTATGATATGCTTGTGTATGTAGCCAGTTTGTTATTTCTTTTAATTTAAAAAGTTTTGTTTAAATAGGTTCAAAGTACAGAGAGGTGTATCAATGAAAGTATGCCTCCCGTCCTTGTGTCCTACCATTCAGTGCATCCTCTCCCTCCAGACAATCACCAATTTCTTGTGTAAATGTGTTTTTCTTAAATATTAGCATATGAAACATTTTGCACATTGCTTTCCTCCCCTTAAATATATATCTTGGAAGGGTGCCTGGGAGGTTCAGTCAGTTGAATGTCCTACTTTAGCTCAGGTCGTGATCTTGCGGTTTGGGAGTTCAAGCCCTGCATTGCGCTTGTTCCCCACTTGTGTCCCTCTCCCCACTCCCTACCCCCTGCTCACACATACGCTCTCTCTCTCTCAAAAATAAACATTTTGGGGTGCCTGGGTGGCTCAGTCGGTTAAGCCTCCGGCTTCGGCTCAGGTCAGATCTCACGTTCATGGGTTCGAGCCCTGCGTCAGGCTCTGTGCTAACAGCTTGCTCAGAGCCTGGAGCCTGCTTCCAGTTCTGTGTCTCCTTCTCTCTCTGCCCCTCCCCCTCTCATGCTCTGTCTCTCTCTGTATTAAAAATAAATTAAAAAAAAAATTAAAAAAATAAAATAAAATAAACATTTTATGCATATCCCAATAGATGCATTTCTATAAGATAGGTTTCTTGAAGTAAAATTGCTAGATCAAAGAGGCTAGCCACTGTGATTTAAATAAGTAATTGTGGGGTGCCTGGCTAGCTCTGTTGGTAGAGCATGCAACCCTTGATCTCGGGTTGTCAGTTTGAACCCCACATTGGACAGGGTTTACTTTACTTTTTTAATGTTTATTTTTGAGACAGAGCACAGCAGAGTAAGGGTGGGGGCGGGGGTACAGAGGATCCAAAGCAGGCTCTGTGCTGACAGTAACATGCCCAATACGGGACTCAAACCCACAAACTGTGAGATCACGACCTGAGCTGAAGTAGGACGCTGAACCAACTGAGCCACCCAGGTACCCCAAGAGTTTACTTTTAAAAATAAAGCAAAAAGGGGCATCTGGGTGATTCAGTCAGTTCAGCATCTGACTTTGGCTCAAGTCATGATCTCAAGGTCTGTGAGTTTGAGCCCCATGTTGCGCTCTGTGCTGAAAGCTCAGAGCCTGGAGCCTGCTTCAGATTCTGTGTCTCCCTCTCTTTCTGCCCCTCCCCTAATTATACTTTCTCTCCCTCTCAAAAATAAACAAACATTTAAAAATAAAGGAAAAAATCCTGAAGCTTAAAATTTTTTTTAATGTTTTTATTTATTTTTACGAGAGAGAGAGAGAGAAATGTGAGCAGGGGAGGGTCAGAGAGAGAGGGAGACACAGAATCCGAAAGCAGGTTCCAGGCTATCTGAGCTGCCAGCACAGAGCCTGATGCGGGGCTCGAACCCATGAACCGTGAGATCCTGACCTGAGCTGAAGTCAGAAACCCAACCGACTGAGCCACTCAGGCACCCCTGAAATAAGCTTTTAATAAATAATTGTGAAATTGGCCACCATGTGGTTGTATCAATCTGAATGCTCCAAGTAACCTTCTCTTCGTGCCTATAAAATTTAGAATAGCTTAGTGTTATCTCGGCTACTACAGGTCTCCAGCTGAGAATGCACAAGGGAACTATGGGAAGTGCTACCTTTTATAATGCCCACCAAAGTTAAAACTGTCTTGGTCTCATGGAACTGAGTGAGTTCTGCTGAGGAGTATGTTCTCTTGTTCTTTGCCTTGCGCAGGCACTCCAGGAAGCCCATCGAGTCCTGAAGCCAGGAGGACGGTTTCTCTGTCTGGAGTTTAGCCAAGTGAACAATCCCCTCATATCCAGGTTGGCACTGTCAACGGGGCTGTATTTTCATTGTCTAGCCAAGGCTTTCCCATCCCCAAATGGAGAGAAAATAGCCAGGAAGCGAGAAGCATGAACGTCACAGTACAGCGTCCCTAGGGGACACGGTGCCACCTCAGAGGTCAGCCAGTTCTGAATGACAACACCCAAACCAGAAGAGTTTCAAGGGCTCAAGTTGGCCCACAGATATATTTTGTTTGTCTCATAACATTTTAAGAAATTGACTTAGCTAGTCATATTAAAAATCAGGAACTTTTACATGAAACCTGAATTTCCAGCTTCACTTGAGAAATCAAATATCTGGCAACACTGAATAAAGCACCTATTCCCACATGGTAGTAGTCAGAGCTGAGTAGTATTAAGTTTATTTGAGAGAGACTGAGAGAGAGTGCAAGTGGAGGAAGGGCAGGGGGAGGGGGGACAGAGGATCCAAAGTGGGCTCCATCCTGATAGCAGAGAGCCTGACATAGGGCTAGAACCCATGAACCCACAAGATCATGACCTGAGCCAAAGTCATACTTGACCAACTGAGCCAACCCAGGCACCCTGTGCCTTCTCTTTTATGCTACGTCCTAACTATACCTTGTCACCACATCCTCACTACTCCCTATTGCCCTTGTACCTGGCCCACATCACTTATTTCAGGTACAGACACCTACAAGGCATTTGGATTTATGACTCCAGCCCTAAAACTTCTTGCTTCTTATCAGGGGTCATGTTCTAATCTTAGTCTTTTGTCCTTTTGTTTAGGCTTTATGATCTCTATAGCTTCCAGGTCATTCCTGTTCTGGGAGAAGTCATCGCAGGAGATTGGAAGTCCTACCAATACCTTGTAGAGAGTATCCGACAGTTCCCACCTCAGGTACAAAACCATTATTTTACAACAAAGGCCCTAGAGTTTAAATCCAGGTGATCCTTGCTATATCTTTCTTTGTTTCAGGAGGAGTTCAAAGAGATGATAGAGGATGCGGGTTTTGAGAAGGTGACTTATGAAAGTCTCACGTCAGGTATCGTGGCCATTCATTCTGGCTTCAAGCTGTGACTCCTGTACCGTTCTGGAGTGCGAACCAGTCACACCCCATTGAAAGCCGGGAAGTAAAGGCTAACCTGGCTAGTGAAGAACGTCTCCTCTTAAGGAGTGTGCCATGGACTCATGTTCCGATGTGACCAATCTCAAAGTGAAGAACCAGATTCCTGTCACTGTGTTGCAGCTTTCAATAGGAGCTGCTTCAGGTCTTCTCCCAGAGGTATTTGGTCTAGATTTTGTGCTCAACTCCTGCTAGTTTTTTCCTGGCTGTGCAGTGTGTGGTTGAGGTAAAACCAGCACTACTTCTCATTTTGGAAGTCTGGTAGCATTGGTAGCTTCTCTGCTGGTACTACCTTCCAGAGGGATAATGAATCATTTGAACTCAATGACGATTTGAACCAAAAAATGTCCTAGCTGTACCTGGGTCAGCCTTCCAGCCTAGGACTAAGTCTGGGGCCAAAAACCCAGGCCCAAGCCAGAGGGCTAACAATCACAACTAGAATTATGAATTGAACCACTAAAGGTGTTTACAATTTGTGTGGTATTTGTTATTTCTTCTTGGAGAGGGGCCGGTGAGGAAAATAGTCATCACTCACTCTATCCTCTTCTACCAAAAACCACCATTGTATCCTCAGTGCCTGTCATGAAGAAAATAACAAATCCTATTGAAAGAATAAATGTACCAGCAAACTCCTGCTTTTTGTGGGGTTTTTTTGGAGAGCTTTTTTTCTTTTTGAGAGAGAGCAAGAGTGCACATGCGTGCACAAGCTGGTGAGCAGGAAGGGGAGGAGCTGAGGGAGAGAATCCCACCAGGCTCCACTCCTGGCATGGACCCCAACATGGGACTCCATCTCACAACCATGAGATCATGACCTGAGCCAAAATCAAGAGTCAGACACCTGATTGACTGAGCCACCCAGGTGCCCCTCGAGAGCTTCTTTATCAAAATACATTTCAAGGCTTTTATAGCCAAAAAAAGTATGAGAGTTTGAAAACTACCTAGCCTACTCCTTCCACCCCGCCCCCCCACTAAGGGGCAGAGCTGGGCAGAGCACTGGTCTCCTCAGTACAGTCCATTATTTTATGTTAAAATGAGACCATAAATATTTTGAAGTGAATGCAGCTTATGGTTTTTAAGGGGCTTTAGTTGGGGTGCATGGGTGGCTCAGTCCGTTAAGTATCCAGCTTCGGCTCAGGTCATGATCTCATGGTTCGTGGGTTTGAGCCCCGCGTCGGGCTCTGTGCTGACAGCTAGCTCAGAGCCTGGAGCCTGCTTCAGATTCTGTGTCTCCTTCTCTCTCTGACCCTCCCCTGCTCACGCTGTCTCTCTCTCTCAAAAATAAATAAAAAACATTAAAAAAATTTTAAAAAGAGGCTTTAGTAAGAACTTGCAGAAAGCAACCTGTGACTTGGCTGGCCATATGTTTATTGTGGTTAACTTAGTTCAAGGCTATTTCAGAAGCCTTCAGATATATGCCGTCTCTTGGTCTGACCCAGTAGGGGTCATTTACGTGCCTTCACTCACAAGATCTTGCCTTGTCATTGAAAAGCCTTCAGGGGCGCCTGGGTGGCAGTCAGTTAAGCATTTCAGCTCAGGTCATGATCTGACATGACCTGAGATCAGGCCCTGTGCTGGATTCCGAGCTGACAGCATGGAGCCTGTTTGCGATTCTCTCTCTCCCTCCCTCCCTCCCTCCCTCTCTCTCTCTCTCTCTCTCTCTCTCTCTCTCTGTCCCTTCCCCACTCACACACCCACAGCCTCTAACATTAAAAAGAAAAAAACAGCTTTCAGACACAGACACAGCTATCTATATACAACTATTTCAAAGAACAGCAAAAGAGCATTGATAAAGTGCTAACCCTTAGAAAAACTTTTAACTTACATTTTCTCTGCCAGCTGGGACCCTTTGGCCTTTGAAATTAGAATTAACAAGCAGCAGACACTGTAAGGAATTTCATAAACCAGTTCTATTTCCCTGGCAAAGTGGTTTTCTCACATCTGAATCAAAAACCTAGGGGTACCTGGGTGGCTCAGTTAAGCATCTGACTCTTGATTTCAGCTTGGGCCATCATCTTTCCATTCATGGGATCAAGCCCTGCATCGGGCTATGTGCTGACAGCCCAAAGCCTGCTTGGGATTCTCTCTCTGCCCCTCCCCTGCACCCTCTCTCTCAAAATAAACATTTAAAATATAAAATGTTGAAAGCTGCCACTTTCAGGCAATAGATACGGGCCTGATCAAATTAGAACACCCCCACCCCCAATGTCCAGCTATTTGTGGACTAAATCAGCTCTGGGATCTACTGCTGGAAGACTGTTTGGAAGTCGGGCTAACTGAACAAGATTGATACAGCTTTAGAGGCTTCAAACTGAAATACAGCCAGGTCACCAAAGAGAAAAACATATTATGGGAACATCTTCAGTCTGTTTATACAAATACAAATCTAAATCAAAACCCACTGTTCTATACAATCTCTTCTTTCCTGCAACAAGCAGGGGGGAAATTCTCCCATTTTAACTACCATAATAAACAGGCAAAACAATTGCTTGCCTCTGAAACTTTCCCAGTCCTAACAAAGCTCAATTTCACTACGAACCCCAAATTCTGAGAATCATCATCTCCCAAAGATACAACCTAATGTTGTAAGATGGAGTCCTCTCAACTCTGTCCTCCCCTTGTGTGTCAGCAACAGCTCAGCTGCTCAGAAATCCTAATTGCACCTCACAGATCCAAAGTAAAACAAAAAGCCTTACTTCACATGAACATTGAAAGTAACACAGGGAAAACTAGAAAGCCAAGACCTTCCTTGCAACTTCCGAAGAGGAGTGTTGGGTTGTTTCAGCCTCTGGCATATTTCCTTTACACCTATAAAAGCCAAGTCTGCTATATTTGCTTTTCTTCACAGAAAAGACTTAAGTCTTAAAACTGAGAGCAGGAAACCTTTAATGAAAGTTACTTATCCACAGCTTTAATTGGGTCTTTTAATGAAAGCCTCAATTCCCATTTAATTGTTAATGGGGTTTCTAAGCACAGCTAGTTAAAGCACAGCACAGCAGGCTTACACGTTTAAATTCCTGCAAAGACTTTATTAGAATCACATGGAGGGCTGCTGCTCAGAAACTTTCATTTTCCTTTTTAAAACCACTTTTAATCTTTTAAGTGTCCTTTTGGAACAAGGCAGGAAAGGGGGGGGTGGATAGCCCATACCCCAGCAAGTTTCTCATTAGCTCAACTTTGTAATCGGCTTTACAGCCATAGAAAGTTTCAATAAAGTTCTAAACATTCATTCATCATCACCTCCCAAGGCCCAAGGTCTAGAACATTCGACAGCATCTTTTTATAAAATGAGCATTTAAGGATAGTATTTATCAGCCATAAGAGTTAATCCAAAAGTTTCTCTGCCATGCGTTTCTCAACATGCACTTCTGAGTATTCTTCCATGCACAACAGCTGCAGGAGGGCACAGATTAAAGACTCAAGAGCATGGAGAATAGACCAGTCTATTAAACCCCACAGAAACCAACTTCAAAGACTGATCACCACTAACCTACTTAAGATCAAGTGATAGGCCATTTCAACCCTAGATTTGAACAAATTGTAACTAACACACACTTCTCCAACAGATTTATTTCTTGAAAGGAATGGATTTTGAGGAGGAAAAACATGGGGTAGAGGTATGGAATAGAAAATAAATACAAATGTAAGCTGTTTTGCGAATTGTTTTATAACCACAACAAATTCGTACAGAGAATGCCCTGTACAAAACAACACAATAAAAGGTTCAAAGATTGAGGTGTTCCCCTAGGCAAGGCTGAAGATTTCAGTCTCTGGTATTTGGAATTTAGGCTGCAGTCCTTGTTTTTGGATGGATCACTGGGTATGTGACACAGTCCATGCGATTAACCAGATTTGAACAGAAGAATGGCCACCTGGCCCAGGTAGAAGTAGATGAAGTGTTTGGTTTCATGTGTCACATAACTACCGAAGTTCCTCCCCACGATGCAGTGCCAGGTGGGGTTGTACTTCTTGTCAAACTCCTGGTGGGGGGAGAGGGGGGAAGAAAAAGAGAACACTAGAATTTCAGTGCTAAACCAGAGGTCAGAGTTTGCCTCCTAGATAAGCAGAGCCTGTAGGGGCAGAAAGGAGGAACGTTAGCATCTGCAAATTCTTAGCTTGAAAGAATGTTCCCCAGCTCCAAGTCGCCTACATAGTGCATTAATGCAAACATACTTGCAGTCTGAGCTAAGCTGAGAATGGGGGTTGGAGAGGTGGAAGGCAGAAAGGGCAGCCTCAAAGGGCGCTTTGTTATCACAGTAATTTCACCTTCCTATCTTTTATGATATTGTTAATTAACGGCAGGTGAGAACAGTTCCCATTTATGTGAAAAGTAAACAGAACAAGCAACATTATCCTACTGTAGGTCATGTACCATAAAATCCAAATGGTCCATATTTAGCTGAAAATATGAAAACAAAAGATGTCCAAAAGGGCAAAGCCTCAATTAGCATCTAAACCACTGTGGATCAAAATTTTAAAGGGGCAAGATACTTTGCAATCCACTGTTCCTACGGAAAGAATGCTAGAAGCAGAACCTGACAGCCACCTGGTCAGATTTTATCCTTAATGATAATTTCAATAGTCCTCTCCACATCTATCCTGACGATGCTCATCTACCACCTGGTACACAAAGATAGCAAATTGCAGAAACTTTCCTTCCCCCCGCCCAAAGGGGCTCTGAGGACTAGAACGCCTGTAATAATTTCTTCACTTAGGTGACTGTAGGGCAAGGGCCAAAGCTAACCTTTCTCTCTAAAATTCTTACAATGCTGTGATGAGTTACACAAAATTCGGCTCTTATATAGTGTATGCAGCATGGACATTTTTCACATCTATTGGAGTAACATGAACGTACTGCTGAGTTGGTCAAAAACGGTATTTCTGTTCCATCTGAAGTCTCTCATCTCCGTATTCTCAACTGGGAACCCTCCCACGGCTTAGGCTGCCAGCTTCCTTTCCTTCCAGAAAACACAGCTCGGAGAAATTGGCAGCCCTGCCAGCTTTCTACAGAATGCTATTTACCAAGCCCTCACCCCAGCCCCCTAAGCACCACTACCACCCACTCTCCCTCAACTGCCGACAAAACTCCCCACTGGAAGGCTGGCAACATCTCCCTCCCGCCCGGCTGGAAACACCCACGCCGCCGCCCCCGCCCCCTCCGGAACACCCAGATGGATCCTCCGCGCAGGAATCCTGCAGAAGGGGGAACCGCTGCTCCCCGATCCTGCTCCCCGTTGCTAGGTGGCGCTTTCCCCCAGCGGAGCTGGGTAATAAAAAAAACTTAGGGCGCCGAGGGTCTGGTCTTCTCATCAGGAGCGCAGAATTCATCTGCGTCCTTTCTGGAACCCTCTACAACCGAGCTGCCCTGCGTGCCTCCAAGGACTTCTGCCAAGCGCTCTGGGAACGTAGCATCGGGGAGAAGGACTAAGTTGTAACTAGCCCCCACTGTGCGCAAACGGCCCGAGCCCCCTGCCCGAACCCCGTCCTCACCTTCTTAATATGGGCCGCAATGTCCTTCTCTATGTTGTATTTCTCCAATGCCTGAGTCGCACACTCCACCGAGTCCTGTTGCATCTCCTCCGACATGTCGGCATTTTTGATCACGGCCTTTCGATCACACATGGTTACCTGGAGGACGAGGCCCAGGCAAGGGGTAAGAAGTCGGGGTGCAGGATGCGGCTGAGGCGCCAGCTCCCCCAACCCATTCCTCCCGCCCCACCACTCCACTTCTCAGAAAGCGCGGGCCGGGCGGACCCAACGCGGGAGAAGTCCGTCGGGGGCTGTAACTAGGCGAGAAAGCCCACCGCAGCCCCCGAGTCTCTCACCGAGGAGCAGGCGGTGGCCAACTGCAACGGTCTCCTGGGGGAGGGGCTGACAACGCTCACAGACGACTGAAGAGACAGTCGCTACCGAAGCGGTGGCGCATCTAAGGAGCCCCACGCCAGCCGCCGCCGCCTAGTGCCTAGGCCCCGCCCTGCTCCCCCGGCCCCGCCCCCATTGAACGTCCCCATTGGCTTGACGCAGACCCCAGGACTCTCCCATTGGTCCATGACCTCAATGGTTCCCTCAGGATCTTTCTCCTGCATTTTGTTGCGGACCACAATGCATCTCTCGTGGCGTCGGTTGCCCAGGCAATGGGCCGCACGCGGTGAGGCCCACACACCCCGAAGGTGGAGCTGGGGCGGGGTCTTAAGGACCACCCAGAGACCCGAGAGGGGTGCGAGGGGATTTTGTGCCCAAGCCAGCAGAAGCGCCTCCAAATTTTCTAAGGTTGTCCCAGGGTAGGTTCTCGAATATCTTGGGAAGTTGGGTGTCCTACGTACCTCCCACCTCCACCCGAAGTCCCAAGGATTTGGGGATTCTGACTGAGGTAGCCAGCCCCTTCACTGAAAGAGTTATCTCTGTAGAAGGGCCGGCTTTATGAACAAGTGACCAGTGCAGTCGCAGAAGAGGCGCCCCAGGGTTTGGTTTAATGCTCTACTCTCACATTCTTGAAATTCTTGATTTTTTTTTTTAACAAGGGACCCCACATTTTCATTTTGCACAGGATCCTGCAAATTCTATAGCCGTTCCTCTCTTGAAATTTGAGGCAGGGGGCCGAGGGAAGGGGGTAGGTCTTCAGGAATGGAAGAGGGTTTCCTATCCTGCTGGGCAATGGAGAATTGCTTCAAGGGGCTGGGAGGGCCCTCTGGGTGGATCTGGGAAGTGCTGATACCAGGCGTGTGTCCAGGGTGAGGCTTCTTGCTCTGATGAGGCCGTCTTTCCTGTGTGGGAGCTTCTGGGTTGAGGATTATCTCCAGGGGGTAGGTGCCCAAATGGATAGAAAGGCATCCATCCCTCAGAGGTATTTTCCTCTGGCTTTGGGAGACCAACCACGAAGTGGTTAAAAAAAAAAAAAAGGTCTTGGGGGGTTAGGGAACAGGTTCAGATCTGGATTTATATCCCAGCACTTTTATTTACTGTTTGAATGTCAGTTTTCTTATCTGTGAAGGGGGACTAAATATAAAAGGAAACCACTCCATAGACACGTTGGGAATATTAAGGGAACTAATAATGCCTTTGAAGTTCCTCAACACAATATGTGGCATGTAGTAGGTGCTCAACTCTTCTTATCAAAAACTATCAGCTGATGGAACTGTCCCAAGAGTCAAGCAAGATTTTGATCAACCATTAAATGCCTATAATGTGTTTTTGAACTTCCATAAGCAAGTTACCAGATTCATCAGGCAACCAGAAGCTTGCATTTACATTTCTGCATTTTTTTTCTTGACCACTTACTCTCATTAACCCAGAACCCCTTAAAAGAATAGGACCAGAGAGGCACACAACTCCAAAGAGAAACAGATGGGAAAAATGAGAACCTCAGGTACCACACGTGCATATCAATTAAGTAAAATTAAGAGGCTTTTCCAAGTTCCAGGTTTCCAATGAAGGGATTATGGGTTTCAGGAGTTAAAATAATTCTATATGGTTTTGCTACTGAGGAAGAAGTTGAGCTGGAAGTAGGGGTGAGGCTGGGTTGCTGCTTCTACCTGACTCGGGTGCATGATTCAGAGCTGTGGAATCTCCTCATGATGCCAGAGCCTGAATCTTTCTTGGGGGCCTTTACTTTATATAAAGTATATATATATATATATATATATATATATATATATATATATATATACACACACACATATCCCTCTGGTCTATGGCATGGCCAGCCTCTCCTATTTGAACAGAAGGAGCTGAGAGTAAAGTATATGCCATGATAAGAATAACAACTGTTTATTGAATGGTTGTTTACCACCAAGTGCTTTCATTCATTCAGTTATTCCTCGCAACAGCTGGTCCAGAGACCTTTTCCTCCCATCTCCCTCTTTGCTCATTAAAAAAATATATATTTATTTATTTATTTATTTATTTATTTTTGAGAGTGAGAGAGAACACAAGCCAGGGAGAGATAGAGAGAGAGGGAAACACAGAATCTGAAGCAGGCTCCAGGCTCTGAGCTGTCAGCACAGCACTTGACCCTATGGACTGTGAGATCATGACCTGAGCTGAAGTCAGACGCTTAACTGACTGAGCCACCCAGGCCCTCTTTGCTCATTTAGATTTCAGTTCAAATGCCACCTTCGCTGACATCCTATCTCTACCTGCCCTCCTCCACCACCCTTCAGTGATTTTGGCAATACCTATTTTTACTCTATTGTACTTGTTTCATTTATTCTTTAAGAATTATCTCATGTATTTATTTGCTTGGTTATTGTGTCTCTCCATACCTGTCTTGTTCACTGCTGCATCTTCAACATCTAATTCAATGTCTGCATTGAATATATAGTATGCACTGAATTAAATATGCATGGAATTAAAATTACCAGGTCTTGGGGCACCTGGATGGCTCAGTTCGGTTAAGCATCCAGCTTCAACTCAGGTCATGATCTCTCAGTTTCTGGGTTTGAGCCCTGAGTCAGGCTCTGTGCTAACAGCTAGCTCAGAGCCTGGAGGCTGTCTTGGGATTCTGTGTCTCCTTCTCTCTCTGACCCTCCCCTGCTCCCTAGTTCTCTCTCTCTCAAAAATAAATAAAACAAAAAAATAATAAAATTACCAGGTCTTATATCTCCATTTAACAGATTAGGCAGTTGATTTTCTCAAGGTCACATTGTTAAGTTCTGGGTCTGGATGACCTAAAATCCATTCTCTTAACCTCAGTAGTATCTTATTATTTTTAGCTGAGTAGACAGTCTGCCCTTTTCTTATTTATAACTTAAAAAAAAATTTTTTTTAACATTTATTCTTTTTTGAGAGTCAGATAGACTATGAGTGGAGGAGGGACAGGGGGAGGGGCAGAGAGAGGGAGATACACAATCCCAAGCAGGCTCCAGGCTCCAGGCTCCAAGCTGTCAGCACAGAGCCAGACGCAGGGCTAGAATCCACAAACTGTGAGATCACACCCTGAGCCAAAGTCAGCTACTCAGCCGACTAAGCCATCCAGGCGCCTTTCTTATTAATAACTTTGAAGACAAGGAGTTTGAAATGGGATGATGTTAAAGTTTTATTTTTTTAAGTTTATTTTTTGTTTTGAGAGAAAGCACGTGCGTGTGCGTGCAAACAGGGGGAGGGGCAGAGAGAGAAAGAGAGAATCCCAAGCAGGCTCCACGCTGTCAGCAAGGACACAATCCCACACAAACCATGAGATCATGACCTAAGCCAAAATCAAGAGCCAGACGCTTAACCGATGAATCACCCAAGTGTCCCTAAATTTTTCTAATAAATAATAGGATTAAAAAAAATAAATGCTTATAGCTTTTTCTCCATTTGTTGCACCTGCCTTCCCTGGCATCTCCTGTGTTTGTACTGCTCATCTCAACTAGCTATTGACTCTCATTATTTTCTTTAAATTGGAAAGTAGGACACTACCAGAGACCCCTACCTTCCTGGGCTATGCTGAACTGCTAGAGACCCTTTGGGGGTATTGTTTCTGGGAACCAAAAACTTTTCTGCCTTTTTCATTCCTTTATCACTTATTTTTACAGAGTTATTTCTCATTTCCTGTCTCTTCATCCCAAAGTGAGGCATCCCTTAATTATCAGAAAAATGTACTGTGCAGCAAGGATGCTTCAAATATGTGCCTAGAACCATTTACGGTCCTATCCTCAAGGAGCTTCACCTGGGAGCGGGGAGGGGCTGGAGATGACACTGAATCTCCAGTGACCATGTTATGTAACGAGATCTTCATAAGAGCTGCAAAACCTTCAAGTTCTGTGAAGGTGGCACCACTGAGAGGCGTGGAAATCTGTCCCACCCTCACCCCCAATATGCCCCTCCTCCATTTGGCTCTTCCTGAGTTGTCCTTTATAATAATAAATCTGCCATAGTAAGTAGAGTGCTTTCTTGATTTCTGTGAGTTGTTTTAGAGAATTATCACACCTGAGGAAGCTGTCACGGGAATCCCCAAATCCCCAAACTTTTGGTCTGCCAGGTAGAGTGAAGTGGCCTGGGAACCTCATGAGCAGGGGCATCCGAAGTGGGGGCAGTCTTATGGGACTGAGCCCTTGAATTGAATTGTTGGCTACCCAGTTGATGTTGGAGAATTGAAGAATTGGTATGGAAAAATAAGTATTTGGTTTTGAGGGGGAAAAAAAAACAGTGTCAGGAAAAAAGATACTACAGAAGTAAAGGGACCTGCTCCTGATTACATAGCAAGTTACTTATGGATCCTGGTCTGATTCCAAATCTGGTACTCTATTACATCAGACAGGCTGGCTTCTCCTTGGGTGCTGGGGATTTTTTCCTTTCTGGGAGTGAATGGAGTATGGTCTATGCTTGCTAATTGGCACACAATGTTTGCTAAATGAATGCTGAATAAACGAATGGATTTAGCACCAAAATGCCTACACTTAGAGCCTGACAAAGATGATACCTGGTGTAGTTTTGATTGGCAGCAGGGAGGGGACAACTCATCATAGCAGAGACTCAACAAATGGCATTCTTGCTTGATCAGAACCATCTGATCAGATTTAGAAAGCCTGAGAGTAGGTCATTTCCAGGGTCCTCTGGAAGTTCAGATGACACCAGAGTGAACCCATTATGACGCCACCAAAGAGAAACCTCAGCGAAGTTTCTGAAATCATCCTTCATGAGTTTTGCCAAACCTGAACCCTACCTCTACTATTTATTCCATTTTTCTTTAAACTTCTATTGTCTTAAGTATGTTTTAAAAGGCAAATGTATATTATGACCATAAATGGAAAACCAATCTCATTTATCACAAATGGGAAGTAACTACAAAATATGAATAAATATTTGAATATAAAACATTTTGTCCTCATATTGCTTAAGTCATTTCAGAGACCACCAGTGATGTGGTCCCACACTTAGGGTGTGCTGCCCTAGAGGAGGGTTCCTAGAGGGCGTCCATGTTGGGCTTTACAGTCCCCCTGGAATAATGCACAAAATGTGTGTTGTACTCACAGGCATTTTCCAGGGAGAGGATCTATAGCTTCCATCAGATACATGAAGGGATTTAGAACCCAAGGAGGATAAAAAACTACCCTAGAATTACCCAAACTCCTGGAATGAATGTTACAATTCCCTCACCGAATCCCACTGAATTGGCCCACCTGGGGTTCCAGAGCTTCGCAAATCTGGGCAACTCACTGTATTCCACTTCTAGATGCTAAATTTGCTTGAAAAACCTTCTAAACCTAAAAACATGCATTTTCTATTCCTACAATGGGAAATCACAATTAGCAGCAGGCAAAATTTCTAAAAACATAGGCTTTGGAATCAGACAAATCTGCCTGGGAAAAAGCTGCAGCCTCCTACAAGTTTGTTAACCTCTAGAAGGGCAGGTTCCCAATTTTTAAATGGAGTTAATACCTTCATGATAAGGTGGTTGTAAGGATGATATTAAATAATGCATCTGGGGGTAGCTCAGTAGGTTAAGTGTCTGACTCATGACTCTTGATTTCAGATCATGATCTTATGGTTGGTGAGATCAAGCCCCTCATCCGGCTCTGCACTGTCAACATGGAGCCTGCTTGCGACTCTCACTCTCCTTCTCTTTCTCTGCCCCTTCCCCACTCATGCTTGCTTGCTCTCTCTCTCCCTCTAAATAACCAAACATCTAAATAAATAGTCTAAAGACCAAACCAAGGACCAAAAAAAAAAAAAAAAAAAAGGTAGCTGTTGCTGTTGTGTATTGAGAGCCTACTATATGCCAGGCATTTGGGACACATTGTCTCATTGACTCTCACAAATCTATGAGAGGATATCAAGAACTGTTGGTCTCTCCATTACACAGATGAGGAAAATGAGGATCAGAGAGGTTAATTTCCTTGCCTGAAGTCACCCTAGCTCAGAAATGACAGAGCTGGGTCTGACTCCACAGTTACATATGGTAGGTGGGACCTCTGAGCTGCCCTGCCTCCCCAGACAAAGGGAGCTGATGCATGTGCCTGGAGACCTTAAGCACCCCTGGCTCCTGGCAGAAGCCCCCTACCTATATGTTGGATGGATGGATGGATGGATGGATGGATGGAAGAAAAGATGGATATTTCAAACTCATTCGGCATTGTTTCCTCTCACACTTGACCCTAGACTGATCTTGACTGTCTTGATCTTCCATGGACAAACTACCTTTGTATTTTAGCCACCACACTTTCCCAGGGCCTTCAGAAAGTCCGTTGGGATTGCTCATAAGAAGCTGAGGGATTCCTTATAGGGCATGGAGCTCTAGCCTCACTCAAACAGGCTAGAAAGGACTACATGTTTGCTCCACCTCCGCTTGCCACTGGTCCAGGATTATGCTGTTCCCAGCCCTGTCCACCAATTACTTTCCAAGCTTTCTGGAACCTCAAGCCCTTTCTTGGACCAGTTCTGTCACCAACCTAGCAGCCCTATTCCTCCCTTACCTGAAAGGACATGTGAGATATGGCTTTGAAGCCCCCAGAGTTGGTTCAAGGACTCCTGACCAGAAAGGATGGGCTCCATAGGAGAGTGCATAAGGCCTAGGTTTGAATCCAGAACCTTCTTCCCCATGGAGAAGGGCTGGCACTAGCCTGGGGCTGGCAGGGAAACTGAGCTTTAGAGCCAAGTACCGTACTGCAGTGCAGATAGAGTGAAGCCATACAGGCTAGGACAACCCAGGGAAGAAAAACCTCTCTGGCCAATAGTCAAGCCTTGACTGAGTGGACAGACCCCTCTGAAGACTCACTGCTCAGCCTCCTGTCCATGAGGACAGCAGATACACTCAGGAACATCCAGCCAGAGAGGCCTAGTAGGCCCCCTTCAACCTCCAATTAGTGGGCAGAGCAAACCAGAGCAGACCCTCAAAGGACAGACTTTGAGGCTGGGAAGCCTTGGGTATGCATCCTGACTCTACCCCTACTAAGGTGTGTAACCTTAGGTAATTCCACCTCTCTGAGCTTCAGTTTTCTCATTTATAAAATGGAGATTGCAATAGTCTTTGTTTCTCAGGAACAATTCGGAGATGGAGATGGTGCATCTAAAGTATACAGTGCAGGACTTGGCACATGGCAAAAATCAATGATGCCAGCTACCAATTATCATTGTTACCCTAAAACCAGGATTTTGGACCAGAAAGTTTTTTGTTGGGGGGCCATCCTGTGCATCGGAGGATGTTATCAACATCCATAGCCTCTACCTACTGGATGCCAAGTGCACTTCTTGCCCAACTGTCAACAAAAATGTCTGCAGACAGCACCAAATGTCCCCTGGTGGGTGACATGGCCCCATTTGAGAACTATTGCTCTACACAATCTAGACTGATTCCAAATGTCACAAATCCCAAACTCACAGCCCAATGTAAAGACCACTGTGCAGGTAGGTCTACTATGGATGAAAGGATAAAACATCCAACAATTAGAGAACAGGTTCCCTCCAGAGAGCACTAAGAAGGACTTCTGTTTGCTCTAGGAGTTAACAGCCCCTCTGACTCACTAGTGACCTCAGTGTTACTCTTTAATTATATGCAAAGTGGCCTGAGTTTAATCTCAATTATTCTAGGGCCCAGACAATGGGACAGGTAGTTGGTGTCTAATTTCTAGCATCTGCATTCTTTGTCACTGACAAGGAGAAAACTTGATTCTCCAGAGCTCAAGAGTTCATTTAGACCTTATTCATGACTGCCGAGAGATTTTTGAGAGAACTAGATGTCAGCCATTGTTCAGCGTGCTGAGGATTATGATACTGTGATTTATAATGAGAAGTATATTTGGTCTTCAACCAGGTTCCTGGCTCACAGCTCCCAAAATCTTGGAATTTCCTAAGCAGTTAGTTACAGAAATGGCAGTAGCTTTTTTTTCTTTTTAAGCAAATCTCAGCTATTTCATCATTTTATTTGTAAATGATCAGTTTACATCTATATGGCAGCATTTTTGTCATGATATTTGGTCTCTAGTCTCAGTTCCTGAAATGGGTGAAATGGGTGAATTGGGTGTCTTATCATAACAAGTCCTTCTCTACTGTTTATGTTAACAAGGTTTATGTTAATAAAGTGAATTTTGGTAAGAACCTAAGGATAGCTGATTGCCAGTGGAGCCAACTATGTGATCAGAAGGTTGGAACTTTCAGCTCCACCTTTGACCTCCAGGGGAGGGGGAGGGGCTGGAGGTTGAGTTCAATCACTAAATGGCCAGTGATTTAGTCAATCATGCCTATCTTATGAAGCCTCCATAAAGCCCCCAAAGGACAGGATTTGGAGAGCTTCTGGGTTGGTGAACACATGGAGATGCAGGGAGATGGCATGCCGGGAGAGAGCATGGAAGCTCTGAGCCCTCTCCCCATAATTTGCCCTATGTGTCTCTTCCATCTGGCTGTCCCTAGGTTATATCCTTTCTTAATAAACTAGTGATCTAGTAATAAAACTAGAAGAAACTCTGTTTCTCTGAGTTCTGTGAGTTGCTTGAGCAAATTTATCAAACCCAAGGAGCGGGTCATGGAAATCTCTGATTTATAGCCAGTTAGAAGTACAGGTAACAACCTGGGCTTGGGACTGGCTTCTGAAGTGGAGTGGGTGGGGCAATCTTACAGGACTGAGCCCTTAACCTGTGGATTCTAATGCTATCCCCAGGTGGATAGTGCCAGAATTGAATTGAATTACAGAACATCCAGCTGCTGTCCAGGGAATTGTTTGTTGGTATGACGGAAAACCTCCTCCCCATATATGGTGATTGGTGACCAGAACCCTATTAGGAATGTACAAGAGAACAAAATGGTCAAAGTTCCTTCTTCATGGAACTTATATTCTAACAGGAGAATAAAGATAATAAATAAGCAAAAATATGTCATGCCCTGATTAGTACAATAGAGAAAAATAAAGTAGAACAAGAGAATCAAGGGTGACAGGATGAGGAGTCTTGTTTTAAATAGAGGTTTCTGGGAAGGACTCTCTGATAAGGTGCAATTTGAGCCAAGATTTGATGACCTGGCTACTGGGTGGAGGATAGACTGTACAGAAGCCAGAGGAGGCAGGGAGGCCAGGTAGAGGCTATTGCATCAGATGGCTTGAACTGGACAGAAGTTAGGATGAGAGGTGGTTGACTTCTGGAAACATTCTGAGGGTGAAGCTGACAGATATGCTGACTAATTGAATGCAAGGTGTGAGGGAAGAGAGGAGTCAAGCACGGCTCTCAGACTTGTGACCTGAGCAACGAGAAGACTCGATGGGGTTGGGGAAGGCTGGCCAAATCAGAAACAAAAGGTTGTTTTGGCCACGTTAAGTTCAAGATGCCTATTAGACATTCCAAGTGGAGGTGTCAAATAAGTAGTTGGAAAAATAAATTCTGGGAAGAGGTCCAGGCTAGTGCTATAATTTGGGGAGTCGTCAGCTTATAGATGACATTTAAAACCAGGGGACTGGATGAGATCACCACTGAGGGGGAAGTACTTAAAGATGGAAGAGGCACTGCTTATTCACGTAGCAACATTATCTGAGCTTTTAACATGGACCAGGCCCTAAGGTAGGTGCTGGGTATAAAGATGTATATCCCGAGGCATCTGCCCAAGAGACTTTTAATTAATTTTTCCTGTCTAAGTGCTTTGGCCATTTAGAGGATAAACATTGAGAGTTCCTGCCCTGACTCTAAGTCACTTATTCACTTTCTTCAACAGATACTTATTGAGTGCTTACTTGAACAAGTTCCCCATCTAGGTACTAGGGACATGAAAGGAAGTAAGTCAGATATCACTCCGTTCTAATGGTGTTTACATTTTGTATGCGGAGGAGATGGGCGTTGAACAAGATGCATGTGATAATGTGACTGTAGTCGTGACAAATGAAAAGACAGAGAAGGTAGGCTAGTATGAGTTCTGTTAATGAGGGCTGTGCCCTAGCCTGGGAGGCAAGGAAGGCTTTCCTGGGGAGTCACAGTTGAGGAGTAATCTAAAGGAGCAGGAACATGCAGAAGGGAATGTACAGAAGCTTCTCAGGTGGAAGGAATACCACCGTCAAAGGCCTGAAGACTCAGAGGAGGTTGGCAGCTGAAGGAAGGCCAACTTGGCTACAGAGAAGTGATCTGGGGGAGTGGGAGAGATGAAGCTGGAAGAGGGGGCAGCAGCCAGACCTTTAGTGTCTTGTAAGCCTGGTGAAGACACATGGACTGTCCTGAGGCCACTGTTGGCCCTGAAAGGCTATATATGTCCTTAGAAGACTTCTACAACATAGTTTTTCAATAGATCCTTACTAGTCCATCCATAACTATTTTCCATCCATAATTGTTTGAAATAAGCTCTTATCATTGGACACTTGGGTCATCTCCATTTGTCAGTATTGTAACAATGCTTTGTTCTGATGAACATCCTTCAAAGTTAAAAATAATCTTTGTTTTATTCTACTTTCAGAAGCAATAGGTACTCATTGTATGACAGTCAAACACTGCAGCAATTTAGAATCTGGAAAAGAACATTCCTGGTAATCTTGCAATTCAAAGATAACAGCTGTTAAAATTAGATTTTTTAAATGCATTTAATTGCCTTTTTTCTTTCTTTTTACCAAAATGGGGGTTGCTTCTGAATTCTCCATCTCATGACATATAAATCCGCTTCATTCTTTTAATTAACTTCTCTACATTCCCACCACCACCTCTACCTGCCCACGCTCAGGTGTATGCACACACTGCCTCCCCTCCAGGTACCAAGCATGAACCATGAGTGCTTTTATCTAAGGCCATCTCCCTGGCACTGGGTTCATGTTCTCTCACTCCTGTGATTGCCAGTTTGTCAAACCCTGCATCATTAATTTCCCCTGTCTACTAGAGTGTTCCTTTTTAAAAAATATTTTATTTATTTATTTATTTTTTAATGTTTTATTTATTTTGATACAGAGAGAGACCGAGCATGAGAGGGGGAGGGGCACAGAGAGAGGGAGACAGAATCTGAAGCAGGCTTCAGGCTCTGAGCTTATCGCGGGCTCAAACCCACGAACATGAGATCATGAACTGAGCTGAAGTCACAGGCCCAACCGACTGAGCCACCCAGACGCCCCTGTTTTATTTTTGAGAGAGAGAGAGAAAGTGTGAGCAGAGGAGGATCAGAAAGAGAGGGAGACACAGAATCTGAAGACAGGCTGCAGGCTCTGAGCTAGCGCTCAGCCAGAGCCTGGGCCTGATGCAGGGCTTGAACCCATGAACCATGAGATCATGACCTGAGCCAAAGCTGGACACTCAACCAAGCCACCCACGTGCCCCTAGAGTATTCCTATTAGTGTACAAACATCCTGCAACATTCCCCATCTTTAACAAATGCCTCTCCCTTAACTATACATCCCCTCTATCCACCACCCCTCTCAGCTCCAAAGAGTTGCCTATATAGCTAGTCCCCCCTTATCTGTGGAGGATGCATTCCAAGACCCCAGTGGATGCCTGAAACCACAGATAGTACAAATCCTATATATATATATATATATATATATATATATATATATATATATATACTGTTTTTGCTATACGGACATACTTATGAAAATGTTTAATTTCTGAATTGGGCACAGTAAGAGATTAACAATAATACCTCTGCTAACAATTAACTAATAATAATTAACAGTAACAAGTATAACAATATACTGTAGTAAAAGTTGTGTCAATATGATCTCGCTCTCTCAAAATACCTTACTGTACTGGACTCCCCCTTCTTGTGATGATGTGAGACGATAAGATGATATAATGCCTACCTGATAGGACGGATTGAGGTGATGATGTAGGCATTGTGATGCAGGGTTAGGCTACTAGTGACCTTCTGAGGATAGTCAGAAGGAGGGGGATCATCTGCTTCCAGACCTCAGCTGAACGTGGGTAACTGAGACCATGGTCACTGAGGTGGCGGAAAGTGAAACCCCAGCTAAGGCGGGGGACTACTATCTCAATGTCTCTGATTCAGAACTATGAGAAATGAATTTTGGTTGTTTACATGCCACCCAGTCAGGGGAATTTTGTTAAAGCAGCCTGAAAGGACTGAGCCATCTGCCATTGTCCATTGTCTCCTCCATTCATTGCATCGAAACAGCTCATCAAGGTGCCCAGTGACCAGCGGGGGCTAAATCCAGTGATCCGTACTCAGCACTTTCATTGATTTACTTCTCCCAATTGAACTTCTTCCTTTGTAAAGCTCATTCTTTGCTTGGGTTCCAGCACCCCTGGACTCTGACAGTTCTCTTATCTTCCTGGGTGCTCCTCCTCAGCTTCACCGATTCGTCCACCCCTTCTCCCTGACCTCTGAAGGAAGGAGTGAACCAGGTCTCACTCTTTGGGCCACTTCTCATAATCTCTATTTTCATGGCTCTAAAAACTATCTCCATGCTTAGGTCTCTGGTTTCAGTCCACTTGGGCTGCCATAACAGAACATCAGAATCTGGATGGCTTCTAAACAGAATTCATTTCTCACAGTTCTGGAGGCTGGCAGTCCAAGATCAGGATGCCGACATGGCTGGGTTCTGGTGAGAGCCCACTTCCTGGTTTATAGCCGGCCATCCCTGTGTCCTCACATGGAAGAACGGAGCAGGGGATGGGGAGATATCCCTGAGGTCTCTTTTACAAGGGCCCTATTCCTATTCATGAGAGTTCTACCCTTATGAGCTAGTATTTCTCCAAAGCCCCACCTCCTAATCCTATCACATATGAATTCAGTCTGCTGGAGCCCTCAAATTTGTAGTCAGCTAGAGACAAAACAAAACAAAACAAAACAAAAACAAAACAAAAAACTGTGGGTAGACTGGGAATTCCATTTGCAGGCCTCTCCCAAGTAAGGACAAGTCTTGCAGGACCGAGTCCTTAACCTGTGGGATTCTGTACTCTCGGTAGTGTCAGAATTGAATTGAATTGAATTGATGGACACAGAGTTGGTGTGAGAGAACTGGAGAATTGATATGAAAAAAATGACACATTATGTGTCCAAAAAAAAAAAAAGACACCAGAGGAAGTCACTGGGTATTAGCACAGCATTAGATACACAGACTTTAACTGATACAGAAATTATAAGCCACAAATAGGAGAAAATTAACAACAACAAAAAAGATGTGAATAAATGGAAAGTAACATCAAGGTTCTAGATGGGAAGGCCAAATATAGAACGAATGAAAAAAATTTTCACATGTAAATGTATAAATTTAACACCATTCCAATTAAAATACTAAACAAGATGTTGTACAGACCTTGATAGACAGATGCTAGATTATGCTTAGACAAATCAGCAACAGAACTAAGACTTCCAGATGTACAAATTAGGAGGAAAGTTCTAGACTGGGGTCACACAGTTCTTGGCACCACTGAACACCAACTCACCAAATCAGGGATGTGGAGGCCACGGGGTTTGGCCAGGCAAAAGACTGGGGAGGCAGAGGTGGAGAAATCAATGTTCCATGAGGTAGCCCCTACAAAGACCAAGTGTAGATTTTCAGACACAGCAGATCCTAGAGAAGCTGGCAGAGGAGTAGTGGGAGATAAGGAGAAGCTGGTGGACGCACTTCATGAAGAGCCAAGATAAGGGTGTGGAAATAGGGATCTCTCCAGGGGG
This sequence comes from Suricata suricatta, assembly GCF_006229205.1. Lineage (NCBI taxonomy): Eukaryota > Metazoa > Chordata > Mammalia > Carnivora > Herpestidae > Suricata > Suricata suricatta. The sequence goes on from NC_043713.1 coordinate 73,806,074, forward strand.
CAGGTACTTTGTCTTCTCCACTGCTGAGTCCCTAACATCTAGCCCGGTGCACACAATAGGTCTTCTATAAATACTTGGCGATCTCTTCATACCTGTATATATGGACTTGTTTTTTCTAATTCCTCCATCATGTTCAGGCCTCCACATTTCCCATGTGACAGATCCCCAATGGATAGATCTTGAGGTTACTTGCAGTTATTATTAGGGAATCAAAGTTATTATTAAGAAACATCCTAGCATTTTGAATACTGCTCTCCTGTATTCAGGATCCCTGTAGTCAGTGATCCCTCCTGTGGTCTTTGCTCTCCAGGGCCAAGAGGGATCATTGGATTTTTTTTTTTTGCTTGGCCCTGTTCTGCTCTCCTTCTCATTCCCAAACAAACACCCTTTTGCTATTCATGGTCCTCTAGGAGACTATGAGACTATATTCCCCTCAGGCCTTCCCCTCTCCCCAGCCTGCACATCTACTCCCCCTTACAATCATCCTATTCAGGGATATACAATAAACATTTGTATGGTAAAGGGAACTCACACTGATTTCCATTGAGCACAAAAATACTTAGGACTTAAAGTATACCCTAACCCAGCCAGGCTTTTATTTACATTAGGACTTCTCACCTTAAGTCACCTCTGCTTCTAGAAGGAGATAGAACACCCCTCACCCCCAACCCATGTCCTTATTGTGCTGAGCTATTGCGTTTCTCCCAAAGCACTCAGCTCTCTTCTGGCCCTCCCAGCTTTCTTTTTCCTTTTCCTCTCCACCAGCTTCTTCTTCAGGTCCTAGAAGCCACTCCTTCCCTCAGAAGCCTTCCCTGAACACTGCACTCCAGTCTGGGTTAAGAGCTGCAGAAGCACCCTGTATTTCTTTCTTTCTTTTTTTTTTTTAATGTTTTATTTATTTTTGAGACAGAGAGAGACAGAGCATGATCTGGGGAGGGACAGAGAGAGAAAGGGAGACACAGAATTGGAAGCAGGCTCCAGGCTCCGAGCTGTCAGCACAGAGCCCGATGCGGGGCTTGAACCCACGAACGTGAGATCGTGCCTGAGCCGAAGTCAGAGGCCTAGCCGACTGAGCCGCCCAGGGGCCCCACACCCTGTATTTCTTGTAGCACATATCCCACTTCATTGTAATTTCCTTTTTAGTTGTTTGTGAACGGTGTGAGGGCAGAATTGGATGTTTTTTGTCATTTTTTAAGATTTTATTTTTTACTATTATTTTAGGGTTTACTTATTTTTGAGAAAAAGGGAGAGAGAGAGAGAGAGACAGAATGTGAGTGGGGGAGGGGCAGAGAGCAAGAGAGAGACACACACACAGAATCCAAAGCAGGCTTCAGGCTCCAAGCTGTCAGCACAGAGCCCCATGTGGGGCTCAAACTCATGAACCGCAGGATCACGACCTGAGCCAAACCACCCAGGGGCCCCAAGATTTTATATTTAAGTAATCGCTATACTCAACATGGGGCTTGAATTTACAATCCTGAAATCAAGAGTCGCACACTCTACTGACTGAGCCAGTCAACCGCCCCAAGTTTGGGTCTTGTTCACTGTTTTGTTCCTGGTGCCTATGACAGCGCCAGGCGGTTCTGTGGCTCAATAAATATCAGTTGAATGAATGAACACATGTCAAGTGGGCAAGGAGTGGGGAAGCCACCAATGTCCCAGATGCCACGTGCACCACTGTGGGCTCTTAGAGCTGGGGAAGAAGCATTCTATAAGGGACAAAAACCTGGTTTCCTGCAGGTACCTTCAAGGAGTGTGTCTGGCAACCCAAGAGAAAGGATGGAATAGCAAAAGAAACTGGTCCCCAGCTGCCTAGCTTCAGGGAATATTTGTCAGTGTGACATTCACAGAAGCTGTGCACATGTGCTGACTGAGGGGGAGAGCCAGCCTCAGCCAGAAGGGTGATCAGTTACTGTGCATGTGTTAGCACTGAGGGATGTGTGGCTTAGAAGCTTCTTGGCAATTCCTTTTTTTTTTTACTTTAATAAAATCTCCAGATATTTCCCATATATATATATATATATTTTTTTTTTTTTTACCTTTAAGGAATGTTTTTATTTTTGAGGTGAGGTGCCATTACCAAATTATATTGACAACATTTCATTAAAAATCTGCTTAGAACAAGATTGATTTGAGTCCAAAAACATTACGATTCTATTAAATAAATGAATCCTCTTGCTGCATCAAAAAAATAAATTATTAGCACTTTCATTAATCATTTCACACCCTTTCAACCCTTTGCTTGTGTTACTGGTTTACTTCTGCCATGAAACAAGTTTGAAAGGTATGTGATAGGGTGGAGGATGTTTAGGGAAAATTCTCGGATTGAGGGTAAGGAATTTGGGGTTGAGAAAACAAAACTTGGTGAACTTTGAGGGGCTCATCTGTCATTTTGTACCTTAGTTCCCCTTTTCTGGAGCTAGAGTAACTCTTTTTTTAAGTACTAGTTAATAAAGGTGACAGGTGGTTATTAAGCACTGTTAAAAGGAAAACCACAGGTCCAAAATGGTGTCACTAAAGTTAAGGCTCCAGGTCAGTAAACTGAGACTTAATACCTAACCTATCTGCAGTTTCAACCCTCCACAAATGTAACCTTTAACCAGTCAACATGGGAGTTTTCTGGTTAGCACTAGGAAACTTACAGATAGGCCCCTTTCAGTTCCCCTCAGGAGGATGACTTTGCTTAAAACAATGGATTCTTTGCTAATGATTTGCTTTTTTCCACTCCCTCTCTACCTTTGAAAACCTTTCTTTTTCTATAGCCCTTTGGAATTCCTGTTTACTAGCTAGACTGGATGCTACCTGATTCATGAATCGATTAATAAAGCCAATTAGAGAGGTACCTGGCTGGCTCAGTCAGAGGAGCATGTGACTCTTGATCTTGGGGTCTTGAGTTTGACCCACGCTGGGTGCAGAGATTATTCAAAAATAAATAAATAAACTTAAAAAACTAAAGTCAGGGGCACCCGGGTGGCTCAGTTGGTTAAGTGTCTGACTTCGGCTCTTGTCATGATTGCACAATTCATGAGTTTGAGCTCCATGTCCGGGCTCTGGGCTGACAGCTCAGAGCCTGGAGCCTGCTTTGAATTCTGTGTCTCCCTCTCTCTCTGACTCTCCTCAACTCATTATCTCTCTCTCTCTCAAAAATAACATAAACATTTTAAAAATAAAAAAATAAGGTCACTTGGATCTTTAAAATTTAATTTTTGTTGTTGTTATTTAACAGCACCTACTATGTGCCAACATGACATGGCTGTAAAGGGGAGTGACTGGTCTCAGTGGTTCTTCACCTTTTCTGGGGGGACGGAGGGGTGTGGGTTAACAGACCTTTGAGAACGATGAACTGCACCATCCTGTATGGTAGCCACTAGCCACATTTGGCTATTTAAATTCATATTAACTAATCCCAATTAAAAATATTAAAAGTTAAGTATTTTAGTTGGGGTTCTCACATTTCAAGTGCTCAATAGCCAAGTGTGGCTGATGGTTACCACACAGAACTCAGATATAAAATGTTCCCATCATCATACAAAGTTCAATTGGACAACATCACATGGATATTCTCCCCAGAAAAAAAAAAAAAGACTCTTCTTTCAATGTGTAATATGTTGTATCCAACTTTACAACTTTTACAATGTTAAAGGACTGGGGTGGGAGTTGAGTTGGGGGGAGCAGTCATTCACTGGTCCCTGACGCCCCTGAATCCAAGAAAAAGAAGCCCTGATTTGACCAGCTATTTGAACAGTCTATCTCAGAATAGAGCGAGTTGACAAAAATAAAGCAACAAAGCTGTTACAAAGTCAGTATGCTCCCTGCTTTAAATGTACCTCCTCACGTAAAACCGGGGTTCCTACCTGTCTGCCCACATACAAAGAAACATCCGCTTATCAAAAAATAATTGCAAAACAAATATTAAGGATTTTCTGCAGTCTCTTAAGGAGACAGCAAAGGGGAATAATATTCACAACACACTGCAAATCTTCTTGTATTATCTTTCCTATCTCTTTCCTCTTCTCATCCTCCCACACATGGCACTTGCTTCTTGAAAGCTCTACACCCCCATCCAAACTCTCTCCAAACCTAGTCTGCTGCTTCTCCCCGTCCTCCCCTGCACAGCAAATTTCCCTATTAGGTAGCTCTGCAGAATATGTTTTATTTTACTCCATCACACAAATACAGTGGCAAAGAAAAACAAAGAGAAATCTCCCTGGGTGATGTGACTAGGCACACGTTCCACAGTGCTGGCCGCCTGGACCAGTCCCTGTCCCTGGCAGTATGAATCAGTTTCTCTGAGATGACTCATTTTCCCACCAATGGTATACTCCCCCATCACTTTTTCTGTCCACTGCTTCCAAGGACCAGCGTCTGGGAGAAACTCATGACTGAGCCTGACACAGAAGAAAACATTTTGTTGGCATGCCAGAGGGAACTGATGTCATAGGGAAAGGGAGAAAACCAGATGGGCTTGTTCGTAGAATGTTTTATCCCTACTGATAATTGTTTTATTATTTTTTTTTATTGGGCACTGCCCTACTCCCTAGTCTGGAGTGAATGGCTTGCTTGGGAAATACATTAACTCTTAATAGTCTGCCAATGTGAAAGTCTTCTTTTCAAGCTGAAGATAAGCCCATTGGTGCCATTCTTATCTTTGTATTAGGAATGATTGACATTGAGCTCCCACGTAGTTCAGGTGAAAGCTTCTCCCTGTAGGAAGGGCAGTCCTATCCCACGTATCTGAGGACTCGGATGCCCATCCACCATCATTAGGTCATGCACCTGGAATTTTGTTTTCAGTGGACACATAGAGCCTAGAGCCATCACATTTCTTATCCTTTCTTATGTTTTCCATACACATTGGAACTCATCACCATTGTCTATCCCCTGTAGATCACTTCCTTCTGCTTTATTACATTTTAGAGTGCTACTATTGCATAGCCAGTTCTCTACGCCAGAAACTTGGAAATCAACCTGGACTCCTCTAGGGCCCACATCCAATCTATGTCATCTCCCACATCCTAATGATAGATATCCTCTCCTTGGGATAACTCACCTCCTTAGTATCTATCACCTTACATCAGACCACTGGCATCTCTTGCTTGGAGGACTGTGGCAGTCTCCAACTGGTGTCTCCCTGTGCCAGCTCCCATGTTACTTCCCTGCGTAACCTGCTAGCCAATGGGCCATTTGGGGCTATCCTGTTAACTATACTCATCTTGAGACTAATCTGACTACATGGTCATTGTCTTCCCAGAACAATAAAAATCCAACTCCAAAATCATTAATGGATAATGTTGCTTTAAATGAAGAATCTAGGAGGTCACAGGAGGGGGCTTACACTGCAATTACATAACAATACTTCCAACACAGACTCCTGGTCTCTCCCCTCTCCCTTTGATTCCCCACTACCCCCCACCCCACTTACGGCAACTATTGCCACACCTGCTCCTTCATGCCCTTTCCTTTCCCTACTATCCTGCAGCTGCTCTCTAGTCAAATTAGCTCTTGGTCTCCTCCCAGAGACTCTCTAACTCCTACTCCGTATCTCTAATCCTCTCAGCTGCCACTTCCTTCTGAAAAGATCTCATCCCAACACAACTCCTTGAAACCCTTCATGGCTACTCACTGCTTGCAGCAGAGTCCACACTCCATTAACATGGTCTCCTAGGCTTTGCAAGCCCAGACAGCTCCTTCTCTCCCATTTCCCCACTTGAACCCTCTGTCTCAGCCATACTGCAGGGCAGTCGGAATCAGCCCTGGTCTAATGCGCTTTCTTCTTCTTCTTTTTTTAAATGTTTACTTATTTTTGAGAGAGAGTGAGCAGAGGAGGGGCAGAGAGAGAGAGAGAGAGAGAGAGAGAGAGAGAGAGAGAGGGAGAGAGAGAGAGAGAGATTGAGGATCCCAAACAGACTCTGCACTGTCAGTGCAGAGCCTGATGTAGGGCTTGAACCGAAGAAACGAGATCATTACCTGAGCCTAAGTTGGATGCATAACCAACTGAGCCACTCAGGCACTCCTGTTGTGCTCTCTCTTCTATGGGGGTGATCTGTCATGCTGTCATTTTTGCCTGAAAAATCCTCCCCTTTCCCCCTACAATTAGTTAACTCCTACTGGTCTTTCAGGGTTCAACCTAAACATCTCCTCCTGGAAGCCTTCCTTATGATCTCGAAGACTGTGTTGGGTGGTCTCACAGCAGTTTAACTTTATTGCAACTGGGCTGTCAATGGCTGTTTGAAGAACAACTTGAATATACACTTGGAGGACAGAATTGTATTGCCGCATGCTATGGGCCTCCTACAGGGCCTGAACTATAGCAGTGGACTCAGTGGTGCCGCATTAACTAGATAAGCAAAAGCTCAAAAGCACATCTCTGCCTAGGGTCTGTGGCCTTAGTAGAGAATGGAACCCATGAGCCCTTTAAACATGAAGCTATCAATTCTGGCCTTGTTTGTGTTCTAACCTGCAAAGGTTAGTACCTGTATTCACAGGGGGAAAAAATCTTTCTTTGGGGTTCTGTGGATGATCATAAATGACCCCTAGCAATTTAGCTGTGTTCCTTCTAATCTAGGAAGGCTGTAGTTGTCATATCTCCACATAAGAGCACATTTTCTAGGCTAGATATGAATCCCTCTGGTGACTGCAGGCTGTAGGACTTTGTACAATATATGCTGAATCATTACTATTTTATAAGCCATCTTCCACCTAGAGTACCAGTAGGCTACTTAGCTGACTCTATTTCTCCCCCTTGGAGACTCCACCCACTGTCTCTGACAGCAATTTTTTTTGGGGGAAAGGGGGTCTTTACAGGCAACAATCATGTAGGAGAGGCAGGGCTAAGAAAGAGGTATTAACACATCTAACCACATCCCCAAAATGGGAAGGCATTTGGACTTTTGGGTGCCTTTAGGGTATGTAAGCTCCTATAAGTAAGGCTTTGTACTTAGACTCAAGATCATATTTGGCCAGGGCTCTTTACTGCTTGACTTCTGAAGGCTAGCAAAGAACAACTAGAAGTTTTACATAACCCAGAATACAACAGATGGTTCTGTTTTATTTTAGAAATAATTTATTGTGCTTTGTTCCAATTACAAAAGTAGTACATACCAATTACAGACAACTTAATAAATATAGGAAAGCATAAATTAAAATATAGAAATCATTTCCAACAAGAAGTATCTTCACAAACATTTGGAAAGTTATTTTCTTCTTGCTTTTTTGTTACAAGCAATGAATATATATATGTATATATATATATATACACACACATATATATATATATTTTTTTTTTTCCTTCCCATCCCTCCCCTGCTTTGAGGAACCTCCAGTGTATGTGAGTGTGTGTGCATGTGTATTCCCTTGAACAGAACTGGGCGATACTTCATAAATTTTTGTTTACTTTTTTCCCCAGAATATAAAAATGAAACATGGCTGCAGTAACTATAGTCAGCTTTACAGAAATGTATAAGGTCTGAAGTGTAAATGTCCACAATTGCATTCTTTAGAAACAACTGGTGACAACCAGTTTAACAGATTCCTTGAGAATATATACTTACGTGTATAATGTATGTATTAAACAACATTTTATTTATTTATTTATTTTAATTTATTTTTGATACAGAGAGAGACAGAGCATGAGAGGGGGAGGGGCAGAGAGAGAAGGAGACAGAATCCGAAGCAGGCTCCAGGCTCTGAGCTAGCTGTCAGCACAGGGCCCGACGCGGGGCTCGAACCCACGAACGTGAGATCTGACCTGAGCCAAAGCCGGAGGCCCAACCAACTGAGCCACCCAGGCGCCCCTTTATTTATTTTTTAAAATAAAGTTTATTTATTTATTTTGAGAGAAACAGTGCAAGCAGGGAGAGTGCAGTGCAAGAGACAGGGTGAGAGAGAGAATCCTAAACAGGCTCCATACCACAGTCAGTGCAGAGCCTGATGCGGGGCTCAAACTCATGAACTAAGAGACCATGACTTGAGCCAAAATCAAAAGTTGGACGCTTAAGTGACTGAGCTACCCAGGTGCCCCCTAAATACCACTTTAAATTCATTTTAATTACAACTAAATTAGCATAACCTTAGTATCCTTCAAAATATCATTTAATAATTGTATAACATTCAATATTATGTTGGACCAGTCCCTTATTATCAAGCATTCAAGTTTTTAATTGCACAAAATGCAATGAACATACATAATTTATTGTAACATTTTCTTATTTCCTGATGTTAAAATCCTACAAGTGAAATTACTGGACCAAAAGGTATATACATCAGGGCCTGATGTACACCATCAATCTGCCTTTCACAAAGGATATACACTCAGCAGTTACACATGAGTGCCTAATTTTTGTTTTGATTTTAAAAGACTCAGAGGCAGTATAACTACAAATCAACTACCGTACCCTCAGATTAAAATTTTTTTTATGTTTATTTATTTATTTTTGAGAGAGAGTAGGGAAGGGCAGAGAGTGGGGAGGATAGAGGATCTGAAGCAGGCTCCATGCTGAAAGCAAATAGCCTGACGCTTGCTTGAACTCACGAACTGTGAGATCAAGACCTGAGCCAAAGTCAGACACTTAACCAACTAAGCCACCCAGGCGCCCCTAAATGTTTGGTTTTATTCCGTTGCTATTTTTTGCTATCATTAACAGAGCTGTTTTTGGTTTTTTGTTCTTTGGGGCTTTTTTTGGCGACCGTGGCAGGACGCAAATAGAGTTTAACAAGTTTCATACCTTCCCCTCCATTTAGTATGCAAAATTTTAGATATACAAAAAGGTTTAAAGAATGGTACACTGAATACACTGAACGCACCCACCTTCTAAATTCTACAGTTAGATTCTGTATGTCTTTGCCTATCTGGCCATTACGCATCAATCCACAGAGGTTTTATTTTTAATATGAAAGCTCTTTTTCGATCAAGACTCTTCTGATGCAAGGCCTCTATTTTTGGAGCGTCCCCACGTTCGGTGCCCTGAACTATGGGCAGTAAATGTGAAAAAGTGCCGAGGTGAGAGTGTCTAGCCGAGCTCCTGAAAGACTCGGCCCACAGGATGGGGGCACGCTTCGGCTCCTAACCCGGACTCGCTCTGAGAGATCTGTTTTCATATCGGAATCCCTCCATCCCCGAAGACGATGAAAAGCACTCTACAACGACAGCGGAGACAGCGAAGACGCCTTTACTCCCTCCTCGTCTCCCGGGAATGTCAAGCCCCAGCTCCGGAGGCCATCTCGGCTCTCACACGCGCCTTAGTTCCCCTGCAGTTCTTAGACCCTCAGTTCCAAGCAAGTGTAAAGTGGGGGCAGGTTCGCCCAGAGGCCTCTGACCTGAGTCTGAGGGCCGCGACAGCCCCACCCAGCCCCCCGTCCCGGATTCCTTCAGGCCGCAGCATGGTCAGCCTGCGGCCCGTACCTGGCTCCCTCCGTCCGGCGCGCTCCGCACGCGGAGTGACAGTCCGCTGCCCGCGTCACCACAGCGAATGCTCACAAAAGCCTGTGAAGCGGGCGGCGCTACAGAGGCGGAAAACTGAGGCCCGAGAAGCCAGAGTCACTTGCCCAAGTCTACGAAGCAGTGGAGTGAATTGCCTTCAAGGAATTCAGGGAATCGAACCCAATTCGCCTGACTCCAAGCTCTCTCTTGCTCGCTCGCTCGCTCACTCGCTCTCCAATCGCCCCCAGGTCTGCACGCACCTACAGGGGGCGCCGGCCTGTGCGCACGCGCACTCATCACAGCGCGTCCCCTTTAAGACGATTCCTTTTGCCTCCGCCGACCCCTTCGCTTCCGCTCCGCCGTTCCCACAATGCAGTGCGGCTGAGCGCCTCCGAGCCCGCGGGGACGCTGCGGGGGGACCCCGGCTGAGGCGGCGGCGGCGACGTG